>NW_025806081.1:0-1368 GCF_022045245.1 Lucilia cuprina
AGTCTATAGTCTAGTCTATAGTCTAGTCTATAGTCTAGTCTATAGTCTAGTCTATAGTCTAGTCTATAGTCTAGTCTATAGTCTAGTCTATAGTCTAGTCTATGGACTTGTTTATTGGACTGGTAAATGCCTAAATTATGCTGTCAAAAAAGAAATCTTGACAACGTTCGTCTTCATCTTGGAATAACTGTTATTTAGATAGAAGTGGAAAGCTTTAGCTCATCCGACTTACGTTCCACGATACGCTTCACTTCAGAAAGGAATCACTCTATAATCTTATGAATACTCTATTCCTTAGCACACCCTATTAGTTTACCCAGAAAAACTATCTTTTTCTATAGGGTACCCTTCCAAACATAATAACCATTCAACAACAACTTACTACAAAACTCGTTGTAATACATATGTAAGCAACTTTAACAACTATAGCCAAACTATCTAAAGTCTACTTATACTTTAGTCTTTAATAAAAAGATAATGACTAAAGTTGTTGTTGTTGTTAATTTCTTTTTATGGTCCATTCAATGAATACTATAAGAGTCATTGAGAAATGTTAACAGTTTGCAACCAAGACTTAAGCCACCAGTCTCTCTGACGACCAGCTGGCCAGTCAGTGTATTTAGGTGTTAAGTGACCATAACTAAATTGCTATTAAACCGAATTGTTTAAAGTTATTAGCACAAACACCTTTTCGATTTCATGTACAAAGTCTGTTTCTTTTTCTCTATTTTGTATTCTTGTTAATTTAATATGACTTTAGATTGGTTTAGACATGAATACTAGCTTTGAGTTAGTTAATTTTGAAAATTACTTGATTTTGACAATAATTCACCTTTTGGTCTAGCGAACGTAATTAACCTCTGGAACTAATTTGTAAAAGAGTGAAACTAAATATACTTTGTAATAAACTGAATAATAATGGAGGGAAAACAAATTGTAAATTAATTATTAATGTGCAGTTTATAAATACGATTTCAATTAATTTGAACAATTTTTGCACATTTAAGTAATAAAGTTGGGAAATTTATAAGTTTGAAAGTTAAGGTAACATTTTTGTAATACAATGTAGTCTATAGTTTAGTATAATGTCTAGTTTATAGTATAATTGATAGTCTAGTCTATAGTGTAGTCTATAGTTTAGTCTATAGTCTAGTCTATAATCTAGTCTATAGTCTAGTCTATAGTCTAGTCTATAGTCTAGTCTATAGTCTAGTCTATTGTCTAGTCTATAGTTTAGACTATAGTCTATAGTCTAGTCCGTAGTCTAGTCTATAGTCTAGTCTATAGTCTCGTCTATAGTCTAGTCTATAGTCTCGTCTATAGTCTAGTCTATAGTCTAGTCTATAGTCTAGTCTATAGTCTAGTCTA
>NW_025806082.1:0-1868 GCF_022045245.1 Lucilia cuprina
CTAGACTATAGACTAGACTGTAGACTAGACTATAGACTAGACTATAGACTAGACTATAGACTAGACTATAGACTAGACTATAGACTAGACTATATACTAGACTATAGAGTGCACTAAAGTGTTCTTAGTTCATTGCTTATATGTATATAATAACAAATTCATTTGATTTAATCATTCTTTTAAATTATGTTTGACTGTTGACATATTGTTATGATAAATTAATTTTAAATTACTCCCATTATTCGCTTTCTCATTGTCAGACTTTATTATTTTATAGACATAACTTTTATAAAAATTACAAAATTTTAATTAAATTTTACTGCAATATTTACACAGGCCTACAATAAACATTTATGTCATTTAATATATTGTAATAAATTTTTAATATTCACACCTTTATTACACATTTCCTGCAATTATTTATGAGGGCCTCCAACACACAATACAGACTTGTGCATATTTTACAATTAGCAAACCATAAATAAATTTCATTAAAGTAATATAATAGCTGCCTTTTTGCAATGAAAATATTATGGCATATGGATTTTTAATTAAATAACGCCTTTGGGATAGGCTATACAAATGTATGTACTTGTTAAGCAATAGTAGAACATAGGATAATACATATGTGCGTAAACAGAAACCATATTGTTGGATATATATGTAATAAGAATCAGCAACAATTGGGAATAGGTTTATAAAGCATAAACAGTAAATAAATTATATAAGTCTTGTGTAATGATACTACTTCCTGTAAGTAGGCTTGACTTATTATGAATAAATTTTAATTATGTAGTTAATACTTATGTAATAATAAAGTGATGATTTGGTTTTAAGTTGCATTAAGTCTTAGTAATAAATTTAAGACTTTATTAAAACGAAATTTTTTAAAATTTATATATAAATACTTTCTTGTTGTCCTATTATTTTACTTAATAAAATACAATTTACTTTAATTATATAAAAAGTCCTAAATCTCAGCTTTCATACGCCACCTACATTTTTAAAAAACCTTTAGAAAACCCAAAGTTTTAACAGTTTTCCCAATCCTATCTATTAATTAATATTAATCATACGCACCGTATGTCAAATTTTTATTTAATTTTTAGTTTAAACTTTTAAAACAATGATTAAAATTTTTTATAATAAAGGTTTAAAAATCCTAAAAAAATAATTCCTAACATAACATTAACCATTATAGTTATACCTGAAAACAATGTTGTAAACTATTGGCATAACTTCAGTTACTACGATATCTTAAAAGGAGATAAAACAACTTCTTAGAAATAAAAGAAGTTTAAAAACTTTAGAGAATAATGAGGGTTAAAATATGTTAAACATTTACAATCTTTTTATATTTATTCTTTCACTTGTTTCAGAGAAATGTGAGACTTTCTGCAATATGCGGGTTCTTAACACAAAAATAATTCGCAAAAAAGGGATTTACTACAAATAATACTTTTTATGTTTTCAGTTAAACTCAAATAAACTGCAAATAAACAATAGCAAATATGAAATGTTAGATTAAAGAAAATGTTATAAAAACATGTGAAAATGTTTAGACGGGCATAGCCGATAATTTAGTACCCTACAACAGTAAGCATGTTAAAAATGTGGACTACTCTTTTATAATAAAACTATGGACTACACTATAGACTAGCATACAGAGAAGGCTATAGACTGAACTATATATTAGACTATAGAATAGACTACATACTAGACTATAGAGTAAAGTATAGACTATACTATAGACTAGATTATAGACTATAGACAAGACTATAGACTCGACTATAGACTAGACTATAGACTAGACTATAGACTAGACTATAGACTAGACTATAGACTAGACTATAGACTAGACTATAGAC
>NW_025806083.1:0-1751 GCF_022045245.1 Lucilia cuprina
TAGAACTGAACTAGAACTGAACTAGAACTGAACTAGAACTGAACTAGAACTGAACTAGAACTGAACTAGAACTGAACTAGAACTGAACTAGAGCTGATCTAGAACTGATCTAGATCTGAACTAGAACTGATCTATAACTGAACTGGAACTTATCTAGAGCAGATCTAACTTGTTAACTGGACTATTGTACTGACTTGCCTATGACGTATCCTTGTAGAGACCATACAAATGGCTATTTGGTTTCCGATACTATGGACCACCAGACTTGTGTGGATCGATTTGTCCATTTACCATTCTATGGACTAGATTCTAGTGTCTATCGACTAGATTATGGACTAGACTAGACAATTCTGTGAGCCAGTCGATCAACTTTCTGTAGACCAATCATTTGCCTATTCAGTAGACTAGTCGTTTAACAATTCTAGGGATTTCTTAATTCCCTTGTCTATCTACTAGACTAGTTAATAAATATGACTATATGTAGTTTATATAGGATAAGTGTATCGATTGCGATTTAATCAAATTAAGGAAGCTAATTTTTTTCAAAATTTCCTTTGCAGTAGATAATATTAATTTAAAATAATTATTTAGTAATATTTTTCTTACTTTTTATTTAAAGCTTTATTTAGTTAAAAAAAATGTGTGCGACTAAATGTTGTAGACATGAAATCAGCAAAATGTTACACAAACATTAAGACCAATTTTTTTCATTTTCTTAATTTCCTTCATCTTTTGGTAGAGATTTAACTAAATGTGAAGAAAACAAAAAAATGTTTCTACTCTAGATAAAGGACAAAAATACAGGACATTAAAATAACTAATAAATGCACAACAAACAAAAGATTAAAAAAAATAGAACAGTTAACAAAAATTAATGGCCATTTTTTTAAGGGGAAAACATTTTTTAACATTTAAATATAGTATTACAATTGTTTTGGTTTCAGCTTAGTTTATTTTTAAAATACACTCAGAGAAACCTTGAAGAAAATTTGAAAATTGTTTTGAAATTGGTTGAGAGAAAATATTAGATTTTCCGTTTAGAGAATTATCTGAAGTGTTAGCATCTATTTCGCATAAGTTAAGTTTTCGTTTTAAAATTTCATAATTATACCTTCTATTTACCAATTTTTTTCTCTCAGTGCTCACGACTGCATATTAATGCGTTTAACACAAACAACTGACAAAAAACAAACGCTTTATAAACACAAAAAAATGTACAAATAGTAAAAAATATGAAAAAATTCACAGCGAACAGTTGAAAAAAATGTCACAAATATTTATTTAATGGATTTATAATGTTTCATATTCTAATTGCTTTGGATAACAAAACACTGATGGTTACGTGTCTTGGCAAAAATTTTAGAGTTTTAAGCTAAAAAAAAAAAAACAAAAAAATAACAGTTTTTAAATATATTTTATTCAGTTTTCAAAACACGCAGTAGTAATAATATGATTTAGTTTTTTTCCTCGCGAAATGCAAAATAGAAATCTACGGCGAATCTCTCCTTGCCGGCCACCAGCCAACGGGTAAAGACCGAATAATCACCATTCGCCAAGGGCAGCCATTTTAGTTTTTCCATATCAATACGCATACGGTTCATTATAACATTATCCTAAATTAAATACAAATTAAGATTTTCAAAAAAGGACTAGAACTGAACTAGAACTGAACTAGAACTGAACTAGAACTGAACTAGAACTGAACTAGAACTGAACTAGAACTGAACTAGAACTGAACTAGAACTGAACTA
>NW_025806084.1:0-1271 GCF_022045245.1 Lucilia cuprina
TGAACTAGAACTGAACTAGAACTGAACTAGAACTGAACTAGAACTGAACTAAAACTGAACTAGAACTGACCTAGAACTGAACTAGAACTGAACTAGAACTGAACTAGATCTGAACTAGAACTGAACTAGAACTGAACTAGAACTGAACTAGAACTTAACTAGAACTGAACTATATAATGTAAAATTAAATTAATTATTTTATCAAACTTTGTAAAACATGCGTTGAAACCCGTCTGTTTTGACAAACTTTCCATTACTATTGAATAGTGTTTTTTAAACAACCCAACAACAAATGCTCCAATACATCATAATGATTATGTCCATAAATAAATTCATACACACAGCACTTCTTAAAGTTTTTAAACAGCATAACTATCGATACGAGAAACTGACGCGCTCAATGTCCCCAATAATTGACTACCGAAACCACTTTTCAGCATTAATGCAGCACAAAAGTCAATTTACTAGACATCATTTTGTACTCCTCAGTATTTTTACACACTTTTCTTGAATTATTTTTAGTTTCACAGACAAAATAAGCAACCTGTTGCTTTAAAAAGATAAAAATATGGCGAAAAAAACTACTCATGAAAATACGCAAACGATTTTCACCTGTTGTTTTAAAAATAATAAAAAACGACCATACTAGACAACAATTTGATAGAAACTTAGATATATCGTATCCTATAATTGATAAAAAGAAACTTGTCAATTTAATGCGCATAGTTGAAGTTTTGACATCTTGGGTTTGGTTTTGTTAGTCACCAACAAAATCCTTCCTTTGGGGAAAATCATATTATTTGTGTATATTTGAAATATTTGTCATTTGAAAAAGTTGTTACAACTTTCTGACCAAAATTGTAGTAGCTTGAAACCCGCTAACTTGTAATTGGATATTTTGTTATCTTACGCATGAAAGGAGACATGATAATAAATCAACTAAATCGGATGTTGTGCAAAAATTTTAAATTGATTTTTTAAGCTAACGATTTATATCAGTTTTTTTGGTGATACTAAATTGAAAAAATTACAAAGTAAGACTAAAATCAAATGTTTAACTGCTTAATAATTGGCAGGCAGAAAGTTCAATTATTAGGAGCGAATCGAAATTGTTTAAATTTTCTACTTTTAGTTTAGTTCTACTTCAGTTCTAGTTCAGTTCAAGTTCAGTTCTAGTTCAGTTCTAGTGCAGTTCTAGTTCAGTTCTAGTTTAGTTCTAGTTCAGTTCTAGTTCAGTTCTAGTTCAGTTCTAGTTCAGTTCTAGTTCAGTT
>NW_025806085.1:0-1159 GCF_022045245.1 Lucilia cuprina
GAAAGTTTACTTTTCACATCATTTAATTGCATCTCATTATCTCCAACAAGCAGTAAGTCATCGACGTACAGTACCATAAATATAACATACTTATTTTGGTTTCTCACGTAAACACAATAATCGTGTTGCGATCTGGTGAAACCCATTTTTATTGTAGCATCATATAACTTCCTGTACCAACACAAATGAGACTGTTTCAAGCCATATAGAGCTTTATTCAACTTGCACACCATTCCCTTTTTCACTTCCATACCATCAGGGACCGTTATATAAATCGTTTCATTTAAATCACCATTGAGAAAAGCAGTTTTAACATCCATTTGGCAAATTTTGTAGCCTTTTTGTATTGCTACTGCTAGGACGGTACGTATAGTGGCAATTCTGGCAACTGGTGCGTAAGTATGTTGATAATCGATACCGTAGTCTTGTCGACATCCACGAGCTACTATACCTACTAGGTTGACCATTATTATCGGTTTTTAATTTAAAAACCCACCGACAAGTGATGACTTTCATTTCTGGTTGTTTCTTTACTAGCACAAAAGTATTGTTCTTTTTGACAGACATAAGCTCCTCTTCAATTGCTTTCATCCAATGTAGTCTATCGGGCCTCAACTCAATTTCATTAAAACAAGCAGGTTCAGCTGAAAGAATTACTTTGGACAGATTTATCTGATCAAAATAAGTATTATATGTTAACTTGCCTGGGGCTCTGCGCTCACGGCAACTTTGCCATTGACCTGCCAAATTTGTTTGCTGCCGGAGCGCAACTGCTTCTTCTTCATCATCATCATTTACATTAATTTCTACATCGTTGCACGCATCACCAGCGTCACCCTCGCCAACGGCATGACTGTCTTCATTAACAGCATCACTTCTATCAACAGCATGACCGTCTTCAGTGATTGTCGTGTCACCATCGTCGGGGTCACCATTGTCGTCATCGAAGCCTTCAAAGGGTTCCATTTCTAAAATGGAATCGGCTTCTTCTTCCCCTTCTGCAACTGGCAATTTAAATCTTTTTACAACAAGTATATCTTCTTTATTTTTATATAATTAACAAAATTATAAGCTACAAAGTGATATTTTCGGGTCCCTTTGTAGGGCGGCGAGCTCCAAAAATAGACCGATTGCAAAAATTTCGAAAGATTTTCTAATA
>NW_025806086.1:0-1781 GCF_022045245.1 Lucilia cuprina
GCTGCAAATAACATTGACAGTTTTCACGCTATGACAGTCATTTCTTAATCATTTTAAAGCATTATGATTGCACTTCAGTATGGTTTATCATTTGTAGCATAATGTGTAATTTTAGAAAATTTATAATTTATTGCATAATATATTTTTAGAAAAAGGCCAATTGGATAGATCGGTAGATATATTTTCCCAGGTTTAAAAAGGCGGTAATTTGAAGTTCCGATATGGTTGTGAATAACTTTAACAGTTTTCATGCTATGACAGTCGTTTATGCATCATTTTAAAGCATTATGATTGCACTTTAATTTGGTATATCATTTGTAGCATAATGTGTTCGTCTAAAAAATGGTCAATTTGAAGGATCGGTGGAATTGTTGTTCTATGTTTAAAAACGCTGTGATTTGAGGTTCCGATATGATTGCAAATAACTTTGACAGTTTTCGTGCTAGGACAGTCGTTTATGCACCATTTTAAAGCATTAAAATTGCCATTTGTTTTGGTATATAATTTATTGCATAATATATTTTTAGAAAATGGCCAATTGGATAGATCGGTAGAATTATTTTCCCAGGTTTAAAAAGCCGGTAATTTAAAGTTCCGATATGGTTGTGAATAACTTTGACAGTTTTCATGCTATGACAGTCATTTATGCATCATTTTAAAGCATTATGCTTGCACTTTAATTTGGTATATCATTTGTGACATAATGTGTTCGTCTAAAAAATGGTCAATTTGAAGGATCGGTAGAATTTTTGTTCTATGTTTAAAAACGCTGTGATTTGAGGTTCCGATATGGTTGCAAATAACTTTGACAGTTTTCATGCCAAGACAATCGTTTATGCATCATTTTAAAGCATTACAGTTGCACTTTATTTTGGTGTACAACTTGTGGCATAGAGAATTTTTACAAAAATTGGATAGATCGGTAATTTAAGGCTTCGATATGGTTGCAAATATCTTTTATAGTTTTCATGTTATAGCAGTCGTTTATATATCTTTTTATTGCATTATAGTTGCCATTTATTTTGGTATATAATTTGTTGCATAGTATATTTTTAGAAAATGGCTAATTGGATAGATCGGTAGAATTATTTTCACAGCTTTAAAAACGCGGTAGTTTGAGGTTCCAATATGGCTGCAAATAACATTGACAGTTTTCACGCTATGACAGTCATTTCTTAATCATTTTAAAGCATTATGATTGCACTTCAGTATGGTTTATCATTTGTAGCATAATGTGTATTTTTAGAAATTATTCAATTTGATAGATCGGTATAATTATTGTTCTATGTTTAATAAACGCAGTAATCTGAGGTTCCGAAATGGTTGCAATTAACTTTGGCAGTTTATGCACCATTTTAAAGCATTAAAATTGCCATTTGTTTTGGTATGTAATTTATTGCATAATGTAGTTTTAGAAATGGCCAATTCCCAGGTTTAAGAAAGCGGTAATATGGTTGTGAATAACTTTGACAGTTTTCATGCTATGACAGTCATTTATGCATCATTTTAAAGCATTATGATTGCACTTTACTTTGGTATATCATTTGTGGCATATTGTGTTCGTCTAAAAAATGGTCAATTTGAAGGATCGGTAGAATTGTTATTCTATGTTTAAAAACGCTGTGATTTGAGCTTCCGGTATGGCTGCAAATATCTTTGACGGTTTTCATGCCAGGACAATCGTTTATGCATCATTTTAAAGCATTACAATTGCACTTTGTTTTGATGTACAATTTGTGGCATAATGAATTTTTACAAAAATTGGATAGATCGGTATATTT
>NW_025806087.1:0-1951 GCF_022045245.1 Lucilia cuprina
CTGTTCTAGTTCTGTTCTAGTTTTTTTTCTAGTTTTTTTCTAGTTTTTTTCTAGTTCTGTTCTAGTTCTGTTCTAGTTTTGTTCTAGTTCTGTTCTAGTTCTGTTCTAGTTCTGTTCTAGTTCTGTTCTAGTTCTGTTTTAGTTCTGTTTTAGTTCTGTTCTGGTTCTGTTCTAGTTCTGTTCTAGTTCTGTTCTAGTTCTGTTCTAGTTCTGTTCTAGTTCTGTTCTAGTTCTGTTCTAGTTCTGTTCTAGTTCTGTTCTAGTTCTGTTCTAGTTCTGTTCTAGTTCTGTTCTAGTTCTGTTCTAGTTCTGTTCTAGTTCTGTTCTAGTTCTAGTTCTGTTCTAGTTCTGTTCTAGTTCTGTTCTAGTTCTGTTCTAATTCTGTTCTAGTTCTGTTCTAGTTCTGTTCTAGTTCTCTTCTAGATCTGTTCTAGTTCTGTGCTAGTTCTGTTCTAGATCTGTTCTAGTTCTGTGCTAGTTCAATGCAATCATTTAGCTTAAAGTACCTTTTAATTCGTTTAAACTTATTTTTTTATAAAAAGTGTTTCCCCTATTTAAAACATTTTTGTTATGAGTTTAACAATTTTAACGGTCTGGTAGTTTGCTTCATTTTTACCATTTTTAATTTTTTTAATTTAAAGGTTTTTGTTTTCCTTCCCTCATTGTCTCTCCCACTCTTTTTCTTATATTGTCCTTTTGTAATGAAATTTACTGCTGTATTGTTATTTTTAAAAAAGTAAAGCATACTTATTAGGTTTAATAATGTTAAACTCTGCAGTTAAGCTTTTATTGTTAGAAGCAGTTTAAAATAACGTTTACCTGTGCAGCAAATATGGCCAAAGCATTAAAAAGGTTTCATAGCCAAAGATTTTTGATTTATTATAGTTTTTATGTGTGCTAAATTATCTAGTCTAAAGGAAAGGAGTGTGTGGAGTATCTTAGTAGCTTTAGTCCTGCAGTAATTTGTTTCAATCAGTTACAAAGTTTTGTTTTATAAGTTATTATATAGTTTTTTGTTGAACATTGTATGTTGCCATAAAATATTAAGTTATGAATTAGTTAAGAGTTTAGCTGGATGAGAAAAGGATAGGAAAAGAGAGTTAAATGGTAAAAGAGGTTAGCTACAAAAAGTTATAGAAACATATCTATTGCACACAAAAACCAGGGCAACTTCTGTAAAAAAAATTGTGGCAGTTTTTAATAAACCACCCTCGTTGTTGCAAAAGAATTACTTTTAGTTTTCTGTTGTGATTTTCTTAGATAAATTACTGTAGTAAAGTATGATGTTTTACAGCAATTTGATAGATAGATACATTTCAGTTAGAAATTTAGGTCATCTTTTTTTACCTCCTTTTTACAAAATAATAATACACAAACAAATTTACTCTTGTTGAAAATTTTCCATCATAAATTTAAGGAATTTTTGGTTATAATTAATAATTTTCATACTAAGCAGCAATAATTTAAGAAAAAGCTAAACAAACTAAAACTACTGAAGTGTAAGTTCTTTGTTATTTAAAATTTAAATTGTTATACATTTTAAACAAACTTATAAATTTAAATGAAGAAAACTTATGCTAATTAACAGGATTGGGATTTTGATGATTTTAAAGAGTATTTTAGACTGGATGCTAAACCAGACTATAGACTAGACCATACATGGACTATATACTACAATATAAACTAGACTGTAGACTACAAATTAGACTATAGACTAGACAATAGACGAGACTAAAGACTAGACTATAGACTAGAAAATAGACGAGACTAAACACTAGACTATAGACTAGACTTTAGACTAGACTATAGACTAGACTATAGACTAGACTATAAACTAGACTACAGACTAGACTATAGACTAGACTAGACTATAGACTAGACTATAGACTAGACTATAGACTAGACTATAGACTAGACTATAGACTAGACTAAAGACTAGACTATAGACTAG
>NW_025806088.1:0-2486 GCF_022045245.1 Lucilia cuprina
AGACTATAGACTAGACTATAGACTAGACTATAGACTGGACTATAAATTAGACTATAGACTAGACTTTAGACTAGACTATAAATTAGACTATAGACTAGACTATAGACTAAACAATAGAATAGACTATAGACTAGATTATGGAATAAAGAATAGACTAGACTATAGACTAGACTATACACTAGACTATAGACTAGACTGGACTATAGACTAGACTAAAGACTAGACTATAGACTAGACTAAAGACTAGACTATAGGCTAGACTATACATACTAGGCTATATACTAGACTATGGACTAGACTATAGCCAGACAATAGACTAGACTATAGACAAGGCTATTGATAAGACTAGACTATAGTCTAGTCTATAGAATATAAAATACTGGCTGTATTGTCTAAAATTTAAATTGTAATTAAATCTTTGCTTCAGTTTAATTCTAGTTTGGGTTTAATGTTTCACTTATGTTGCGACAAACAAAACTACAGTTTAAGCTTCTTGTGAGGCATTTGTTTATTTTTACAAAAATACTAAAATTATTATTATTACACAAAAAATTAATAAATTTTAAAATATTTTGTGGTCATGTCTTCAAAATGTATGCGAAAGAAAAAAACGTATAAATATTACTTGCAAATTGTTTTTACTTAAATTAATTTTAATAAAATGTATGTATGTGCTTTATTGTTTTAGCTACTATGTAGTACATCTTGGACATAAATTGTGCTGGTGATTACTTTATGGTCGACAACAATTTGACGTTTTAGGCCAACTATGAAAACACGACAGACGTTTATTTTAATGCCAAAGGTTTTAAACATGCAAAAAATATACGTTTTAAAATGTATGAACAGTAGTTGTAGTTGGCTACAGGTAAGTATTTATTTGTGGTTTTTAATAAATTTTATTCTTGGCTTTATACACTGACCACTTTGTCACTTTGGCTGTATTCCCAAATGGTTCATTAACACACTTGTTGTGAAAGGAATATTTTAAAATATTTTGTTTTTAAATATATTGGGTTTTTGGAAAATTTTAGTGCTTAAAGGGAGCTTTTTTGATTCACTAGAACGGTTTAGTTTTTTCAATGTCATTTAAATTTGGATTTATTTTGCAAATTGTAGCATTTTTAAGGATCTAATTTTAAGAGGATTTTTATCTTAAATAGAAATTTATATTCGACATTTTTAAGCCTCTATAGAACTTTTCAAACTGATATCTGTATTAGAATATATGATTGTATTGTTGGTTTTTGTTTTTGTATGTCAAACTAATACATCTACATATGTAAAAATCCCAATACATACACATAAAGATACATGCATTCGATACGTGTATAAAGTAAAAGATAACTAAATGGAAATACAGGAAAGAAAAAAGGAGATAAAATTTTTAGTTTGCAGGAATTTAAAGCTGGAAAGGGGAAGGAGGGGGTGGTTCAGATTTACTATTAACAAAAAAATCTCATTTCAAAACTTAGTTTTGTTCTACAAATTAGAAGTTATTTTGTTGCTTACCAACGTGTTGGAATTACGTTGCAACCAACTCAATATACAAAACTACAACTTAAATCGTAAGAAAGAAAAAAAAGCAAAACACTAAAACAGACATGATTGTGCCAAAAACGTAAAAATCTTTACGGAACTCGGCGCACACAAAAAAAATCACAAAAACAATCCTCAACTACTATAGAAACAGCAACGTAATAGGACGTGCCGCTTTAGCAATTGTTTATTTTACGCATTCTAAGCGTTAAACGCGGGCGTGTTACGTGATTAGCTTGCACAAGCATGATTACAATTGTAGCAAATAGAAAAAAACTTACCAGCAACTAAGAAAAGAAACAAAAACATTATCATTTTCCAGCTTTACAATAATACTATAACACAATAACACAACACATTTTGTTACAACGTTTTGTGTAAAGGATAAAAATCCTTGTAACACTAAAAAATCAAATAAGAAATCAAGTGTAGAGGCTTAAACACTCTAAGATGGGATTATACTTGCTTCTTCAAAAGACTACAAATATTTATATTTATTTTCCTATTTACTAAAAGGATATTCTTGCTAGTGTGAGGTTTTAAACGGAAATCCAGTGTAAATACAGTGAGCTTTTCAATGCACGAGAAGGCCACTTCATTTGACAAGAAATGCACAAATTATTGATTGGGTTTCTGTTTTTATAGTCACTGTTAAACTAAAAGTAATTTAAAGAGACAAAAACTAAAAATAATATAATAATAAAACATTTTAAGTACCTGTTTAATTAACAATTTCTCACTTCGAAGTTTTTTCAGCTCAAAAAGGATATTACGTGGAAACGTTTAAAATGTTTAAAAAGGAGGAATTTAAAAAAAAAATAAAACAACAACTAAACTAGAACTGCATTAGAACTGAACTAAAACTGAACTAGAACTGAACTAGAACTGAACTAGAACTGAACTAGAACTGAACTAGAACTGAACTAGAACTGAACTAGAACTGAACT
>NW_025806089.1:0-1720 GCF_022045245.1 Lucilia cuprina
GAACTGAACATGAACTGAACATGAACTGAACATGAACTGAACATGAACTGAACATGAACTGAACATAAACTGAACATGAACTGAACATGAACTGAACATGAACTGAACTAGTACTGAACTAGAACTAGAACTGAACTAGAACTGAACTAGAACTAGAACTAGAACTGAACTAGAACTGAACTAGAACTGAACTAGAACTGAACTAGAACTGAACTAGAACTGAACTAGAACTGAACTAGAACTGAACTAGAACTGAACTAGAACTGAACTAGAACTGAACTAGAACTGAACTAGAACTGAACTAGAACTGAACTAGAACTGAACTAGAACTGAACTAGAACTGAACTAGACTGAACTAGAACTGAACTAGAACTGAACTAGAACTGAACTAGAACTGAACTAGAACTGAACTAGAACTGAACTAGAACTGAACTGGAACTGAACTAGAACTGAACAAGAACTAAATTGCAACTGAACTACTACCTAACTAAAATAACCATATTTTTCTTCTATTCTCCTTATTAAAATTAATTACAAAATGTGTTGCCAACAAGCAAATTTATAATGTTGGCTACCAAATATTAAGAAATTAAAACAGTCCAAACATTTCTCCTGTAATAACGGTCATAATGGTAAACAATTTGTCATTTAAACTACAAGTTTTTGCATTGACGTCATTGTGTCCCCAAATGAACAAAGGCAAAAAAATTGTGTTACTTCTAAACCATTCTAAAAGGCATAAACTCTTAAACAAGAGTAAGGATAATTTAAACAATACTGTGATGTGTTGTGGCATGGCATGGTCTGCGAATGGCAGTGTAATTAACAACATGCGTATCGTTTTCCAAGTTAAATTCACACGTTCGGTCTGTTCGTCTTCATAGTTACGCGACATCTGAGCGACCACATATTTTATTTTCTCAATTCCCGTTGAATGATGTGGTTTCGGACGGATGGAATGAAAATTTGTTTTCTTGTTATTGTGTGATTTAAATTTAACATTTTCTGTTGTTGTAGGTTATTATAGTGTTGCCGCTTGTGGGGGCCGTAGTTGTAGTGTAGTCTGTCTGTCCTTCCCTTTTATCGCTGCTCGTAAAAATGTAAAATTATACGCGTATATTTTATGGTCGGATTGCGGTTTTATGGTTAAAAGAAAGAAGTTTGTAAATTTTTGTGGCATTTTGCAGGGTATAATTGCTAGTGGTCTTACATCTACTACCAGGTTTAAAATGTCTTTCTTTTTCCCATGTCGCTGTTGTTGTTAGTTTGTAGTGCAAATTTTGAGTGTCCTGTCGTTTTATTTCGAGATTTAATTACTTTATTAATTGTGTTTGTGTAATGAGGCTTAAATTTAATGAAAATTAATGTGTATGATATTCAAATTTCGTAAAAGAGCTTAAATTTTATGAGACCAGAAGAAGAATTATTAATTTACAGTACTTAAAGGGTTTTCATGTTTTGTAACTTTGAACTATTTATTAACCTGTCGTTGATGTATCATAAGTGAGAGGCTTTATTTTTTAAATATTTGATTTGTTTTAAGACAATTAAGAAAGGCTGTTCCTTAACGCGTTGAACTAGAACTGAACCAGAACTGAACTAAAACTGACTTTGAACTGGAACTGAACTAGAACTGAACTAGAACTGAACTAGAACTGAACTAGAACTGAACTATAACTGAACTAGAACTGAACTAGAACTGAACTAGAACTGAACTAGA
>NW_025806090.1:0-2231 GCF_022045245.1 Lucilia cuprina
AGCAGAAACAACAACAAAAACAAAAAAGGACATTAGCAGGATTTTCAGCAGCAGAATGAATTCAACTTTAAAATACTTAAATTATTATAAAAACATATTTTATTTTTGATTAAGATAATTAAGCCTTATATCAAAAAAAAAAAAAAAAAATATTGTTAATGGAGCGGTGAATAACACTAAATTTTAAGTAATTATAATTATACTAAAACTGCATTACTGCGACACTTACGACTCGTAAGTGTTGCCACAACAAAATTTTTTTTCTAACCAAAATTCGAATAAAAAATAACCAAATTAAGAAAAAAGTAAACAAAATTATTTTTATTTGTTTTATGTTTACATTTGGACATTAAAATAACAAATTTATTTTCTGAAGTGGAACTATGTTAAATTTCGTCGCTAAACTGGTATTATGAAGACAGTTATGAGCGTTAAAGTAATTTTCAGTACGGGATCTTATATGAGACGTATGGTCAATTATGGACCAATTCTCATAAAATCTGACAGAAATATTTTAGTTCCTTTAAACCTTGATTATGTTGAATTTTGTTGCTATATTGCAGTACATTCGCAGATTCGTTAACAAATGCAATTAATATTTATTTTAAAAAATAACTGAGTTTTTAACGCGTTTTAGCGCAATTTAAATATACTCCACATATGACTTTTTGGAAAACAATTTTAAATTATAAAATTCTTCCCATTTTATGTACAAATTTGGAGATTTCGTTCGAAATTTGGGTTTAAATTATAATACCATGTAGCGGATGTTAGCATTACATTCATAACTTCAGCAATATTTGAAATCCAACAAATTGACCCAAATATAGAATTTAAGACAGTAAAATAAAACAAGTAAGAATGTTATAGTCGGTCAAGCCCGACCATATAATACCCTACACCACAGTGTATTTCGCGGAATTATTAGTTTCTTTCTAAGTTTTTAATTAAATATTTTAAAATTAAGAAGTACTTAAGCCCTCACGCCAAGCCACGTCTATTCCAAGGGAGAGTAAATATGTTATTTCACATATTCGATGTCTGTAAAAAAAAATATATTTAAGGTTAAATATAAAATTTAAGCAATTATTAAACTTTATCGTTTCTAAGTCATCAAGGCTAGTATAAAACTTGGTTTGGCAGGTTTTTGTCCAGATACGAGTGTATTAAACACAATTATGGACTTAAATGCCCTATTCGGCGGGTTCAGTTGTATGGGGGCTAGGTTAAGTAATGGACCGATGTAAACCATTTGCAATAGGCTTCGTCTCTGGTACAATAGAAGATCGAGTGCCAAATTTTATTGAATTATCTTCAAAATTGCGACCTGTAGTTTGATTACAAGTTTTAAAAGCCCTATTCGAGGGGTTCAGTTGTATGGGGGCTATGTGAAATAATGGACCGATGTTGACCATTTTCAAAAGGCTTCGTCCCTGGGACAATATAAGATTATGTACCAAATTTCATTGAATTATCTTAAAAATTGCGACCTGTAGTTTGATTACAAGGTTTACATGGACGGACGGACAGACGGACGGACATCGCTAAATCGACTCAGAAAATGATTCTAAGCCGATTGGTATACTTTAAGGTGGGTATAGGACCAATATTATTGTGCGTTACAAACATCAGCACAAACCCAATATACCCTCCCCACTAAAGTGGTGTAGGGTATAAATATCATCTAGAAAATGTAAATAAAGGACTAAAAGTCATGATGAGATAGTAGAAATCAAAGGTCATGAGCATCAACTCTTTGCATATATCGCGATTATTGTTCGTCGTACGAGTTTAGATGTTATTACAACTTTTGTATACAATACAATTTCATTTTCCTGCCGTGTTACTTAAAAATATCAGTTGATTAATATTTTAAAGATATTGTGATAAAATTCTTGCATCAATTAGCAGAAAATACTTTATTTATTCTTATTAAATCATTTATCTTAGAATTTCGGCAAATTAGCACAGTAAATTGCGCCTTAATGATAAACAACCAGTTTATATTAAAAATTACCGAACTCCTCACTCTCAAAAAGAGGAAATCAATAAGCAAGTCCAAAAACTGATAGATGACGACATAATAGAACCATCTATATCTGATTATAATAGCCCATTACTTGTGGTGCCTAAGAAAAGCCTACCAGGTAATAATCATAAAAGATGGAGATTAGTAGTTGACTATAGGGGAGTTAACAAAAAATTAATGGCCGATAAGTTCCCATTACCTC
>NW_025806091.1:0-1953 GCF_022045245.1 Lucilia cuprina
CATATATGTATAAATAACCCTACTCCCTATAAAAATTAGCACTGTCAATAGTAAAACCCCCATTAATGGACCTCTTTCAAATGTTACCCTGATGTTCTCATTAATATCAATATATATTAATAATATATTCAAAATATCAAAGTTCGCTTATATAGCAGTAATTTGATGGTGGGTATAAAAGATTCGGCATAGCCGAATATAACACTCTTACTTGTTTAATTTTTGTTTGTTTTGAAACAAAATATCCAATACGGGGTATCGTTTAAAAGGTATTTTAAAGTCGCGTCCAATGATGTATTAATCATAAATAACCGTTTGCTTATAATTGTCATATTCCAAAATATTTAAAATTGTTAGGTTTTTACTAAGAAAAATGATATATATGCACAATTTTGCAAATTTTGCGCACCACTAGACTTAGCTTATATATTGTTTAAGAAACGCTGTATAATTTAAAACAAAATAACTAAAAAGGGACTTTTTTGTAACCGGTTCAGCTCACGAACGGCTATCGATAGACTAGAAATATTTTGGGAACCATTATAAAACATAACAAAGATTTTTTGAAGCTGGATAAAATATTGAATTTAACATGAAGAATCGTGTTCCCATACGATATTTTCTTTAAAACTGTCCAGCTCACGAATGGACAATAATTAACCGAAAATATTTTGGGTAACATCATATTACATAACAGCGAATATTATGAGGGGGGTAACTCAAGCACCATTTTTTGTGAGTCGGTCTAATGTACATATATTACTTTTTAGATTAGATTGTTTTTTAGATTAGATTGCTTTTTAGATTAGATTGTTAAATCAATTATATTTTCTACTATTTTAATTTCAATTAATTCAATAAAAACTATAAAATTTCATTTTATGTATTTAGATTTATTTTTATAGATTTTATTTTGGTGAGTATACAAGTAGAAGAAGATAAAACTCATCTTCTAGAAGACGAGAATACTCATCTTCTAGAAGAAGAGAATACTCTTCTTCTAGAAGATAAGATAGGAACACTTTTAGAGGATACTCTTCTTCTAGAAGATAAGATAGGAACACTTTTAGAGGATACTAGGTAGTCACTTCAAGAAGTGACTTGCTAGTCACATCTAGAAGAGTCTTTGGCAATACCTTACTTCCAAGAATCATCTAGAAGTTTCTTCTGCGGGTCTTCCAGAAGTATCTTCCAAGTTACTCTTAGACGTTCCCCAGCTCGACATCAGTTCTTCCCGACTGGTGACAAGAATTCTTATACTTCCGCAACATCGCTGGCGAGCTTTTAGCATGTTTGGAAGTTTCACACGGGTAACTTCCGCAATAGAAAATGTTTGTAGGGATATTGTAGTATGTATCGATATGGTGTTATAAAAACTTTTGCTATTCTGATTGTACAAAAAGAAACTAATAATACAAAAGAAATAAATAGTAATACCACTTGACTCTAATACGAAAAAAATATCACCAACATTGCAATTGTAGCTTGAATTGGTCACAACAAGGAAAAGGAAATAACATGAATATTCCATACAAAGTTTATACAAAAGTATTTATATACAATTTTGACATATAAAATTTCTTACTAGAATTGTTGTTCTATGTTTAAAAACGTTGTGATTTGAGGTTCCGATATGGTTGCAAATAACATTGACAGTTTTCATGCTAGGACAATCGTTTATGCATCATTTTAAAGCATTACTGTTGCACTTTGTTTTGGTGTATAATTTGTGGCATAATGAATTTTTACAAAAATTGGATAGATCGGTATATTTATTGGTACAGGTTTGGAAATGCGGTTATTTAAGTTTCCGATATAGCTGCAAATAACATTGACAGTTTTCACGCTACGACAGTCATTTATGCATCATTTTAAAGCATTATGATTGCACTTTAATATGGTATATCATTTGTAGCATAATGTGTGTTTTTACAAATTGGTCAATTTGATAGA
>NW_025806092.1:0-1265 GCF_022045245.1 Lucilia cuprina
TTTTTGCCATTTTTTGGGAAAAAAGTATATTTTTCTTTTTAAGTTATCTAAAAAGTTTCTAAGAAGATGTATATATAAATTATACTTATTGGAAAGCTGACTTTACATTAAATACGATAAACAAAACCTAAAAAATTTTGATACCGTCGGGACCAGGTCCATCCAAAAAAACCCAATTTTTTATGGAAAATTCAATTTTGAGCAAAAATTCTCAAATCGCATAGTCGATATCAAACTATAGTGACCTGTTTTATATGACCCAATATGTTCTTAATCATTTTGTAACGGGTTTCGATAACCCCGACCTTGGTATGGATATAATAGGCAAAAAAACAAAAAATCCCATTTTTGGGATTTTTTAAAACTTTTTTGAGAATTCCGGGATTTCTAATAAGAAAATTCGAAATTTTTATTTAATTTTGGTAAAAAAATCTACCTAACTGTAAAATTTCATTAAAAAATATTCATAAATAAAATTTACCGTCCTTACTTTAGTTTTTTGTTAATATCGGGTCCAAATGTTCCCGATTTTCGCCATTTTTCTTTTATTCGCTTAACAACAAGTTTATATATCAAGCAGTGAAAGAATTATTAAAAAAATCATGACTAAGTCCAAAGTTATAGACATTTTAATTTAAAAATTTAAAAAAGGCGATTTTTTGCCATTTTTTTTTTTTGGGAAAAGGGTATCTTTTTCTTTTTAAGTTATCTAAAAAGTTCTTTTTAAGTTATCTAAAAAGTTCTTTTTAAGTTATCTAAAAAGTATATATAAATTATACTTATTGGAAAGCTAACTTTACATAAAATACGATTAACAAAACCTAAAAATTTTTGATACCGAGGGGACCAGGTCCATCCAAAAAAAACCCAATTTTTTATGGAAAATTCAATTTTGAGCAAAAATTCTCAAATCGCATAGTCGATACCAAATTATAGTGACCTGTTTTATATGACCCAATATGTTCTTAATCATTTTGTAACGGGTTTCGATAACCCCTTGGTATGGATATAATAGGCCAAAAAAACAAAAAAATCCCATTTTTGGGATTTTTTAAAACTTTTTTGGGAATTCCGGGATTTTTAATAAGAAAATTCGAAATTTTTATTTAATTTTGGATTTTCGCAAAACTGAATAAAAAACATTTTTTAATTTTTTAAAAAAAAAGTATTCCGCGAATTTTTTCAATTTTCAAAAATTATATACAGTTTTGAAAAATAGACTAAATAAATAGACTAAAATAGATTTTTGCCGTTTTTTTGCCAAA
>NW_025806093.1:0-1244 GCF_022045245.1 Lucilia cuprina
AAAATATGCTTACACACTAAATTATCCACACGCGCATAATTGGTGGTATCCGGTTGCATCTAACAATAAATGCTGAATCGCATTTGTGTCATGCGCGTGTTGCAATATTTTTAACCTGTTGGGGGCCAGAATGTTGTTAACTTGTATATTGGTTTTATTGCGATGTTTATTTTGTTTTTGTTTTTCCGTGTTTTTCGTTATGTATGTTTAGATGTCTGTTGGTTTAATTGCCTTGTGTATTTTGTTTTTTATTTCGTTTAGCGTTGTTGTTCATTTTGTTTTGCTTTTGGTGTAATAATAATGTAATCGGGAAAAAAATTTAAAATTTATAAAACTAATATGTTTAAAATACACTATAGTGAAGGATATATAAGATTCGGCACAGCCGAATATAGCACTCTTAGTTGTTTAAATTTGTAAAAGTAATTAGAGGAACTTTGTAAAAGCCGTCATTTTGAAATGATGTCTGAAAGTGGGGGATCGGTGGCAAAAAGAAAGAGCAGCACAGAAAAAAATAACAAGATTAAGGAAGCAACGATGTTGTTACAGCAAGAATGTGTTGTTTGTAGAGATAAAATACCAAATATAGTACACCTGCCATGTAAGCATTTAAAAATTTGTGATGAAAGCAACCTAAAACTGCAAGCTGAAGCCATATCGAAAGGCTTACAAAATTACAATTGTCCACTTTGCCGAAAAATCGTCGAAGATTCAATACAAATTTATATTTATTGTTGTCTTTATTGATTGAAAATGAACCTTATATATCTATATTTTTAAATTTAATTGAATTTACATATTTTTGTTAATTGATTCCAATAAAATAAGAAAATATGGATTTGTGTATTCTATTTCCTTTTTTCGTTATGGAAAATAATTGGGGAACAAGTTCAGTTTGGTTTGGGTGCTTAATAGCTCCTTTGTTGGAGATTTATTTGTTTTCAAAGCTTGGGTTTTTAATTCATTATTTTTTAATTTTTTGGAATATTAGTGTGTGTGCATAATACAAAAATACGTTTCATGTAATTCAGTACGTAATTGGGAGTTGAGTGATGAATGGAAGCGTAAATTACGAATAATTGCATCATGTGAACGGGGTATTATGAACTGCGAACGAATGACTGTCAGTTTTCCTAAAAAATAGATTAGTTTTAGTGCCACCTTAAACAAGTAAGTATTAATATTAAATTAAATGATTTATTTGACAAAAATTGGTTTTAATGAAAGAAGACAGTTGAAATATT
>NW_025806094.1:0-1125 GCF_022045245.1 Lucilia cuprina
AGATGGGATTAAACATCGACAAACCACTTCCAAGTTGCGGTAGTACAAATGACGGTAATACGGCGAGAAGGTTTTTTCGTGATTTTGAAATTATTTCAAAAATAACTGAAATCGACAAGGAGTTGCTTCGAAGAGTTAACACTATTTTAATGACACTGAATAGTAAACATAAAATTAATGGAAATCGATTTGGGGAATATACATCTGAAATTCTAAATTACTTGTATCTCTGTATCCATTTAGGGAACTAACACCAACAGTACACAAAGTATTGTGTCATGGTCAAATAATAATTGAATCGAATATTCTTTCACTTGGAGAGTTGACAGAAGAAGCCCAGAAAGCGAGGAATCGAGATTTTAAGCATGTTCGACTATTCAGCTCAAGAAAATGCTCCAGGCAATCACAGAATGAAGATATTTTTAATAGTTTACTTCTATCTTCTGATCCTGTTCTTTCAACTATGAGAAAAAGATGGATTTGTTATGAAACTTTATCATCTCAAAACGAGGAAGATTTAAAGGACTTATATTACCTTCTGGATATGTATACCGATATGACAGATTATTTTATAGAAAATAAGTAGTGTTAGGAATTAACTATATAAGTAGGTTGTAAGAATTAATTGTATTATGTTTAAGATAAACAGTTCAAATAAAAAAAAGCTATTATACTAACTGATGATATTGTATTAAATTGTGTTTTATATTTCGGTGGGCGGGAAAGGTGGTTTGTGTGGGGTGATTTAGGTGTTGTTGTGCGTGGCTCATATTAAAATTATATTTTTTTATTGTATATACAATGTTATAGTCTTTAATAAAATAATTAACTAAATAATTTTTAAAAATTGTCCAAATATTTTATTCAACACCAAATGTATGTTCTGTCATACTTAACACTAAAATATGAAAAATATGAAATTAAAGGACACAGGTTTAAATGAACATATTTTTGAATGTAATTGAGATATTGAATTTTTTATAAAGGGTCGAGAATTTCCATATCTAACTAAAAAACATATTAAGGGATAAATATGGACTAAATTGTTGTAGCTATCTGTGACCCTATTAAAATTTTGATATAAATCATAGTTTTAGAAATTTAACAAATATGTAATATATGACA
>NW_025806095.1:0-1151 GCF_022045245.1 Lucilia cuprina
GTTCTAGTTCAGTTCTAGTTCAGTTCTAGTTCAGTTCTAGTTCAGTTCTAGTTCAGTTCTAGTTCAGTTCTAGTTCAGTTCTAGTTCAATTCCAGTTTAGTTCTAGTTCAGTTCTAGAAAACTTATTGCAATTTCAAATTATTGGAAAATTTAATCCAATTAATAAGAAAAACATAAATTATTTACAAAATGTCAACTATTGTAATCTTTTAATAAAATTAGTTTAATTTGTTTATTATTAAAGTTAAATGGTAATTTGCTTAAAATATTTGTCTGTCAATTAAATTAAAATTTATTTTTTCCTATATCTGCAGAAATTCTGAAAAATTTTTATATTAAAATTAAATTATAATTATATTTTTTTGCAATATAAATAAACATTCCAAAAATTTAAACAAATAGAGCAAACAATTTTATGCAATTTTTATATTCGAAATGAAAGTTGGAGGATATTAAATGTTAAAAATATTTTTAGACTATTTACCAATTTTAAGCCCAGCAGCTTTTTTCTGCAAAATATTTTATTCTTTAGCTTAGACTATTGTTTAGACAGACACTTCTTTATTTCGTTTGTTTGTTGATTTATTTTATTTTTTTCTTAAATTATTTGTCTTGCTGTTGTTTTGTATTACTACTTCATTTCATTTTGGGTTTTCTCTTTGCCATCATCATCATCATCATGTTTGAATAGAAGATGATAAAAACGCCTCAAGGGTCCTTTACAATTGAATGAATGGTTGCATGAATGAGTGTTTCATAAGACTAAAAAACTTCTCTAACACATTTATAATGCCAAATGTAAAAGTTTAGGACGGTAAGCAATTACATTTTGTCTATTGAGAAGAAGAAACAAACACATACATTTAAAGATACTTTCCAAAAAAAAAAAACAGAAATAGACTACATTTACAGGGCCTAATAGACTAGTCTAGCCTTGACTATAGCCTTAAATAGTCTAGTCTATAGTCTAGTCTATAGCCTAGTCTATAGTCTAGTCTATAGTCTAGTCTATAGTCTCGCCTATAGTCTAGTCTATAGTCTAATCTATAGTCTAGTCTATAGTCTAGTCAATAGTCTAATCTATAGTCTAGTCTATAGTCTAGTCTATAGTCTAGTCTATAGTCTAGTCTATAGTCTAGTCTATAGTCTAG
>NW_025806096.1:0-1889 GCF_022045245.1 Lucilia cuprina
GAACTAGAACTGAACTAGAACTGAACTAGAACTGAACTAGAATTGAACTAGAACTGAACTAGAACTGAACTAGAACTGAACTAGAACTGAACTAGAACTGAACTTGAAATGAACTAGAACTGAAGTAGAACTAAACTAGAACTGAACTAAAACTGAACTGGAACTGAAATAGAACAGAACTTGAACTGAACTAAAAACTAAAATAGAACAGAACTAGAACTCAACTAAAGCAGAACTTAAACCAAACTAGAACTGAACTAAAAACAAAAATAGAACTGAGCTAGAACAGAACTTGAACTAGAATTAAAATAGAGTTCAATTAGAATATAGTAATGAACTGAGCTTTTTATTTAATTCAATTCTAATGATCTGAATTTTACTACAATTGAAAACGAACGAAATTACAGTTTAAGCGAAACTATAATTGATATAGAACTCAACTCGATTACATTTTTAATAAAGACCATTGTTATTTTTTTATAAATATTTATATATATTTATTGTATAAATTATATACTTTTGCTTTTGATTACAAAATATAACTATAATTGTAAAAATTATTAAAAAAAAAGGATTTTGTTTTTTGTTCATACATAATTCATAAATAGTATTTTTGTATTTACTTGTTTTTTTGCTTAACTTTTGATTTAAAACTCAATTTGTTTTCAACAATATAAGGCGATTACACAAAAATTTAATAAAATATTTTAAACAAATTTTATAAACGATTTCTTTTACTAGAATTTTTTTTAACAATTTCGAAAAACTATATCAATATAAAATCAAATTTACTGCATTTTAATTTAATCAAATTTTAAATATATAAAACTTACTATTTTATTTTCTTGTTTTCTATTCACTTTTTCGATTGTCTTACTTAAAAACTATTAAATTAAATATGCAAATAAATAATTAAGTTATTTTTTAATTATAGAAATTAAAAAAAGAAATTAAATATTTTTGTTAATTAGGATAAAGAAAGGGGAAAAATTAAACATTAAAATTAATTTGTTCAAATTAATAAAAGAAGAAGGAGGACGTCATACATATAGAGAAATAAAAGAACACCTTTTTGGAAAATTATTTAATATATAGTTTTTGAGAAAATGTTAAAATTACAAAAAAAAATAACCAAATATTTTAAAACTTAAGAATAAATTTAAGAAAAATAAAGGTGAATATTATTATAAATTTTATATAATTAAAAATTTAACAATAGCATAAGATGATGATTAGTTTTTTGTTTTTATTCAAAAAAAAAAAATTGTTAATTAATTTGCGCGTATAGTACGATTTTTGTTCATATTTGTCAACATTAATGATATATAGGATGTTAATAAATCATCCATTTTATAGCCCAACGAGGTCTCACACAACAGTTTTGAACCTCTAACCAAATTGCCAATTGTCATGTGGAAGTAAGTATTGCCCGAAGACCAATTCGAAATACGGGTAAAGGGATGCGTAATTAAAATGTCCTGGAATTGAATAAAGAAAATGTTATTATATTTTGGAATTCATTTTTGCATTATAAAGAAAACTTACCTTTGTTACGGGATGTATTAAACTAACACCATGTTTATTTATAGCTATCAATAACATTTCAGGATAATTGGGTTCAGTCGTTTGTTTTACTTCAAAGAAGGCTGAGCCAAAAGTGGGCCATCTGTAGAGAGGAAAAGAAAAAAATATATTTATATTAAGTCATCAAAATTTCAACTGAACTAGAATAGAACTAGAGAGAAACCAGAATTGAACTAAAACTACACTAGAACTGAACTGGAACTAGAACTGAACTAGAACTGAACTAGAACTGAACTAGAACTGAACTAGAACTGAACTAGAACTGAACTAGAACTGAACTAGAACTGAACAAGAACTGAACTAGA
>NW_025806097.1:0-1378 GCF_022045245.1 Lucilia cuprina
AATAGGGAGGTACGGTTGTATGGGGGCTAGGTGAAATAATGGACCGATTTCAACCATTTTCAATAGGCTTCGTCCTTGTGCCAAAAAACATGCTTGGTCCAAATTTCAAATTATCAAATTATCTTGAAAATTGCGGCCTGTACCTTGCGCACAAGGTTTACATGGACAGCCAGCCAGCCAGCCAGCCGGACAGACGGACGGACGGACATGTCTTAATCGACTCAAAAAATGATTCTGAATCGATCGGTATACTTTAAGGTGGGTATTGGACCAATATTTTTGTATGTTACAAACATCAGCACAAACGTATAATACCCTCCCCACTATAGTGGTGTAGGGTATAAAAATATTTTTGTATGTTACAAACATCAGCACAAACGTATAATACCCTCCCCACTATAGTGGTGTAGGGTATAAAAATTGGATAGATCGGTATATTTATTGGTACAGGTTTAAAAATGCGGTAATTTAAGGCTCCGATAGGGTTGCAAATATCATTTATAGTTTTCATGTTATTGCAGTCGTTTATATGTCTTTTTATTGCATTTTAGTTGCCATTTGTTTTGGTATATAATTTGTTGCATAATATATTTTTAGAAAATGGCCAATTGGATAGAACGGTAGAACTATTTTCACAGCTTTAAAAATGCGGCAATTCGTGGTTCCGATATGACTGCAAAAAACATTGACAGTTTTCACGCTATGATAGTCATTTAGGCATCATTTTAAAGCATTATGATTGCACTTTAATATGGTATATCATTTGTAGCATAATGTGTGTTTTTACAAATTGGTCAACTTGGTAGATCGGTAGAATTATTGTTCTATGTATCAAATGCAGTAATCTGAGGTTCCGATATGGCTGCAATTAACTTTGGCAGTTTTTGTGCTAGGACAGTCGTTTATGCACCATTTTAAAGCATTAAAATTGCCATTTGTTTTGGTATATAATTTATTGCATAATGTATTTTTAGAAAATGGCCAATTGGATAGATCGGTAGGTTTAAAAAGGCGGTAATTTGAGGTTCCGATATGGTTGTGAATAACTTTGACAGTTTTCATGCTATGACAGTCATTTATGCATCAATTTAGAGCATTATGATTGCACTTTATATTGGTATATCATATGTGGCATAATGTGTTCTTCTGAAAATGGTCAATTTGATGGATCGGTAGAATTTTCCATGTTCAAAAACGCTGTGATTTGAGGTTTCCATATGGTTGCAAATAACATTTTAAAGCATTACAGTTGCACTTTGTTTTGGTGTAAAATTTGTGGCATAATGAGTTTTTACAAAAATAGGATAGATCGGTATATTTATTGGTACAGGTTTAGAAATGCGGTAATTTAAGGCTCCGATATGGTTGCAAATATCAT
>NW_025806098.1:0-1879 GCF_022045245.1 Lucilia cuprina
ATCTAGATTATGTGAGAACCTATAAGAGGGAACTTTTTGTACTTTTGCGTTCTTAAAAAGTTACTTTTTAAAATTTGTATAATATTGAACATAGAAACGTGAAATTAAGTGTGTACGCCCGGATTATGTAAGAACCAAGGACCGGAAAACGTTTTTTTGTTTGTAACTAAATTTTTTATCAACAAGGTTTTAAAAATAAAATTTGAATGTAGAATAAAAAATAAAAAATATAAATTCAAAATAAATATTTATAAAGTTCAGAAACAATAAAGTTCTTAAAAATTTTTTGTAGAGAAAAATAAAAAAACGTTTCCTTTTTGTACTTCGAAATTTAATTCAAATAATTTTTTTCTTATTTGAAACATATTTAATCTATCTATCTATATATATATAAAAATGATTTTCTTGCATTCCTGTATGACTGGAATAGGTAATAGGCTACTTTTTATTTTGAATTTTCAAGTGGGCGAGGAGCCACGCCCACATAAAGAAAATATAGAATTCGTATATTTCAAATAATATAACAGTCCTCAAATTTTTTCGGAGGCACTTTAGTGTCAATATGATTATATGGAATAAAAAGTGGGCGGACTAACGTTAGGGGGCGTGCACCTCCCATATAAATTAAATACAAAAATTCGTTTATCTTGGAAACTATTACAGTTAGAATCTTTTTGCACGAATAACTTTAACATATATGTAAACATACTGAGTAATAAATTGGCGGACTATCCATGAGGGTAGCGGAAACTCCCATATTAATTAATTAATTACAAAAAATCATTTATCTTGAGATAATATAACAGCTAGAGTCCCCAAATTTTGTCGGGGCCACCTTAGTGTCAATATGATTATTTAGGATAAAATGTGGGAGGGCTAGCGTTAGGGGGCGTGGTACCTCCCATATAAATTTAATACAAAAATTCGCTTAATAACATTAACATCCATGTAACAATTTTGGGTAATAAATTGAGGGCTTGGAGCCCCTACAAAAATAAAATAGAAAAATTCGTATGTCTGAGAATCTTTTAGAGCTAAAATCTTTAAGAGAACTTGATATCTCCCATATGAATAAAAACAAAATATTCTTTGTCTTGGAAAATATAGAACTAGATTCATCAAATTTTGCAAAAATTACTTCAATATTCATCTGGACATTTTGGAGGAAAAAGGCCGGACTTTCATCGGGGAGCTTGAAGCCCTCACATGAATTAAATAGAAACAAGTAAGAGTGCTATATTCGGCTGTGCCGAATCTTATATACCCTTCACCATAGAGACCAAGAAAAACGACTTGCTCGTTCTTAGTGTAGTTTATCTCTAATCTTTTATTTTATTCAATACTTAAATCTAGCTTAAAAATAATGTATTGATTGTACCAATACATTCTTACTTTCTATAAAGATGCCGATTGTGCATTTTTGAACAAAGGCATCTTTGGTGAGTATATTGTTACAAATCGAACGAACGTATGTGAACGTTTTGTTTACATTAAGCATCTTGGTGGTCTTTGATAATAATTATTAAATAAAGCAAAATGAAAACAAAGCAAAATGAAACAGTATGATAGCACTTAATGCTTCCCACTATATATTGTCAATTCATACCGGAATTGACATGGGAAAACTGGATATTGGATTGACCGGAGGACTCGCACATATAACTCCCCCATCGTTAAGATTCGAGTCCCTTCGAATCCCAATATATTTCTTAATTCTAATCAACATGTAGCATAATATAAGTACAAAAATTAATGTATAAATTATATAAATGTTATGGTTACTTTGTTGTTTTTTTATAGTTTCTTTAATTTCACTTATATTTGTAAAACTTAATTCGGGCAATAATTCTGTCATATTAACAGGCAAAACGTTAAAATT
>NW_025806099.1:0-1512 GCF_022045245.1 Lucilia cuprina
GTTCAGTTCTAGTTCAATTCTAGTTCAGTTCTAGTTCAGTTCTAGTTCAATTCCAGTTCAGTTCAGTTCTAGTTCAGTTCTAGTTCAGTTCTAGTTCAGTTCTAGTTCAATTCCAGTTCAGTTCTAGTTCAGTTCTAGTTCAGTTCTAGTTTTGTTCTAGTTCAGTTCTAGTTCAGTTCTAGTTCAGTTCTAGTTCAGTTCTAGTTCAGTTCTTGTTTAGTTCTATTTCAGTTCTTGTTCTAGTTCAGTTCTTGTTTAGTTCTATTTCAGTTCTTGTTCTAGTTCAGTTCTAGTGTAGTTTTACTTTCTGTTATAAAATTTGTTTAAATTTAATGTTACTCTAGTACCACAATTGTCATTTTACAAAATTCGTTAATTGTTAGTTGTATATAAGCAACATCCAAAAATAATCTATATTCTATTTTAAAAACCCAAATATTACTTAAACATAAATTAATGCCATCTCCAAAATATTAAAAATAACCTTGATTTAATTTCGCTTGAATTCCAACTCTCATTTGTTTTTAATAATAAATGACAGACAGTAAAATTTGTATTATTTAATTTATGTATAAAACTCAAGTCTGACTGTAGAGTATGTGTAAGCAAATTTCCATAAAATATACTTAAATCATTCACTTCTTCAAAAAAAAAAAAAAAAAATATTCCTTTTTAAAAACAAAATGATAGAAAAAAGAAATTAAACACAGAAAAATAAATGTATGTATGTATATAAAACAGTATGATAAATAAATTAAATATTTGCATTTCAAAATCCATATACTCGTATAATCTAAAATAAAATATTGTAAATTCTAGCAACTAACCAAGCAAATAACCAATGTCAAAGAACTGAAACTGGTAAAAAGAAGTTTCGGAGCAAAAATATTGCCCCTTCATAAAAATAAATAAAAATTTGAATATGAATAGAAAACCAAAGACATGAAAGCATCAGCTCGTATTGAGGGAATGACTGAGTGAGTGAGTGAGTAAATGCATAAAATATATTTAGGAATGAATGACTGACTGAACAAACTGAATATATTTGTTTTCAAGCTTTAATACGAAACATTTAATTTGCATTTTAATGTCTTTATTAAATTTGTTAAATCGAAGCAAATAATAAATACAAACATATATATTTGTTTCGTTTCTTCTCGACACTTGAGATGATGAGTAAATAAAATTTATAGAAATTTATTTTTATTTGTGTTTATTTAATTGAAATGTTGGTATAACTGTGATTAAGTATTTTGTTATGGATAACTAAAGACTATGATATATAATTCTAAATGGTTGTCGGTTGTAAATATCGTTTAAATACGATTTTGATATTAATAACTGAAAGCTGAAAGGAATCCAAAGTACATCTTTACCTAGAACAGAACTACAATTGAATTAGATCTGAACTAGAACTGAACTAGTACTGAACTAGTACTGAACTAGAACTGAACTAGAACTGAACTAGAACTGAACTAGAACTAAACTAGAACTGAACTAGAACTGAACTAG
>NW_025806100.1:0-2176 GCF_022045245.1 Lucilia cuprina
ATTCTAATTATTTGATACTTTAAGGATTTTAGATAAGAAATTTCGACATTCGACTTAAATTATAATCATAGAAATTTAAGTATTTATAGGAAATTTAGGATTAAGTATATAACTATTTATGGTTATATATTGACTTAAAATTTTGTAGAAAATTTTAATTATATTATAACAATAGAGAATTCATTTGAAAAGTAATTTAAGTTATTTAAAAGCATTAAACGTTTCAATCTTCTTAATAAGTCTTTTACTTCATTTACGTTATTTATATTATTATTTTTAAATCTGAATTTTACTTTATACTTTTATTCTTTTCATTTAAAATTTAGAATAGAGGTTTAATTTAAATTCATGTATATTTTCTAAATTAATTATTTAGTTTATATAATAATCATAATATTAGGAAATATTAGTTTAAGGAAAATAAATCATTTTAGACAATATTAAGTTTTGTGAAACATATTTTCTTTAACAAGAAATTTGAATTATGTTAGATTATATATTTTATATATTAGGTTGAAATTTTTGATTATAATATTAGACTTCGGAATTATTTTAGAATTATTTTACTTTCAGAAAATCTTTGTTATTTGGACGAATTTAGTAGGATATCTTAACACGTGATTGTATGAACTTTCCAGGAATCGACCTTCAGATCACGTGGTAAACTGGCGACGTGTAAATTTGTTGTCACGTTGACGAAGGTTGATATTCACGTGGAATCCTAACGGTTTATTTGGGAGTCTTAACGCTCACGTTGAATCTAACCGGTTCACGTGAAACTTTCCGTCACGTGTTGATTTTTAAGTTTTTAAATTAGTAACTTTTGGGGTTTTCCAAAATGTTGCAGGTCGAGGAAAACCACGACCAAATTGCAATAAATTTCCTTTAAGGAGTAAAAAATAATCTGTTTTACACTTTGATTTCCTAATAAATTCCATTCTTACCTTTTATCAATGTATGAATCTTTGGAAAAAGTTCTTTTTATAAAACTATGGATGTGGAATTCAGCGTATAAAACTTTACAAAATAAAACTATTTAATAAACTTTAGTATATATTTTTTTGCCACATGAGAATATAATATTCTTAATTATCACAAAATTATTAGAGTATGTATTTTATTTTTATCCTTTTCTTAATTTTGACTTTTTGTCACTACGGTCACTTTGATAATGAATTTGGGATTTTTTGTAAGATCATTATGTGCGTTTTTAAAATGTTAATTGCGTAGTAAAAAAAGAACAATTAATAATAAATAGTATGTACATACGACTGATAATGCGTGAGAAAAAGACAAAGTAAATGTCAATATGCAAAACCAGAATTATTACCATATATGGTAATGAATTTGACAATCTCAATGAGTGTAATTGCAATGTTACAGAAACATGTACATATGTATATATAAGCATTAATTGAGTGTGTTAATCAGATGGATTAACTATGAGAAAAAAATTGTAGCATGCGATAAATGTTAAGTAACGCCATCAACCATGAGTTTTTCTACTAATCAACAATATGTTTCACAAGAAAGTTTCATATAAAGATTTTATGTTATTTATAAGTTGTAAAATTTTCAAGAACAAGAAATTGACAAAAAAAGTAGCGAAATTAACAAAATCGCAACAAAACTGCTTCGAACTTAAAATATGAAATATTTTTAGGACGAACAGTAAAACGATTTTGTTTGTTAGAAGGAAATAGAAGTAAAAATTTAATTTTTGTTATTCTTTGGTTCACGTGGGGCACGACCCACAATAGCCGGGTATATTCTCAAATTTTTAAATCAGAGGAATGAAATTTACCAATGTATTTACCTTTCATGTCTTCTACACCATATAGGTTGTTGCCAATTTTTTCCATTTTTCTGAAGACAATTTGGCCAACTTGAAAACCAATTGGTCTGCTTCGTAAATTATAGTTTTTACTTGATTTTTCATGGGCAATATGTAAATTTTTTCTTATTTGCTCCCTTATTTTAGCCAACTTGTCAACATTGTCTTGAATACTAATATCCTCTCCTGTTATGCAACCAATTTTCTCTAAAATGTTAAAGGTTGAGCCATGTTATACCATATTTTGACCGAACATTGCATAGTACGGGGAACATTTGATTGAAGAATGGTAGTCACTCCGTAAAATTGATAGAATCTGGGGAATATACTTATCCCAGTCAC
>NW_025806101.1:0-1380 GCF_022045245.1 Lucilia cuprina
ATAATGTGTGTTTTTACAAATTGGTCAATTTGATAGATCGGTAGAATTATTGTTCTATGTTTAATAAACGCAGTAATCTGAGGGTCCGCTATGGTTGCAATTAACTTTCACAGTTTTCGTGATAGGACAGTCGATTATGCACCATTTAAAAGCATTAAAATTGCCATTTGTTTTGGTATATAATTTATTGCATAATGTATTTTTAGAAAATGGTTAATTGGATAGATCGGTATAATTATTTTCCCAGGTTTAAAAAGGAGGTAATTTGAAGTTCCGATATGGTTGTGAATAACTTTGACAGTTTTCATGCTATGATAGTCATTTATGCATCATTTTAAAGCATTATGATTGCACTTTAGTTTGGTATATCATTTGTGGCATAATGTGTTCGTCTAAAAAATTGTCAATTTGAAGGATCGGTAGAATTGTTGTTCTATGTTAAAAACACTGTGATTTGAGGTTCCGATATGGTTGCAAATAACTTTGACAGTTATCATGCCAGGACAATTGTTTATGCATCATTTTAAAGCATTACAGTTGCACTTTGTTTTGGTGTATAATTTGTGGCATAATGAATTTTTACAAAAATTGGATAGATCGGTATATTTATTGGTACAGGTTTAAAAATGCGGTAATTTAAGGCTCCTTTATGGTTGCAAATATCATTTATAGTTTTCATGTTATAGGAGTCATTTATATATCTTTTTATTGGATTATAGTTGCCATTTGTTTTGGTATATAATTTGTTGCATAATATATTTTTAGAAAATGGCTAATTGGATAGATCTGTATAATTATTTTCACATGGCTGCAAATAACATTGACAGTTTTCACGCTATGACAGTCATTTAGGCATCATTTTGAAGAATTATGATTGCACTTTAATTTGGTATATCATTTGTGGCATAATGTGTTCGTCTAACAATTTGATAGATCGGTAGAATTGTTGTTCTATGTTTAAAAACGCTTTGATTTGAGGTTCCGATATGGTTGCAATTAACTTTTTCATTTTTCGTGCTAGGACAGTCGTTTATGAACCATTTTAAAGCATTAAAATTGCCATTTGTTTTGGTATATAATTTTCTGCAGAATATATTTTTAGAAAATGGCTAATTGGATAGATCGGTATAATTATTTTCACAGATTTAAAAACGCGGTATTTTAAGTTTCCGATATGGCTGCAAATAATATTGGCAGTTTTCACTCTATGACAGTCATTTAGGCATCATTTTAAGGCATTATGATTGCACTTTAATATGGTATATCATTTGCAGCATAATGTGTGTTTTTACAAATTGGTCAATTTGATAGATCGGTAGAATTATTGTTCTATGTTTAATAAACGCAGTAATCTGAAGGTCCGCTATGGTTGCAATTAAC
>NW_025806102.1:0-1361 GCF_022045245.1 Lucilia cuprina
AAACCGGGTTAAGAACCGTATAGACCACTGAGCTAGCTAAACATCTTTATCTTGCCCTTATCCAAGTTTTGCTATTAAAAATTAGTTTCTTTTCTACCAAGACAAATAATCAATAATTTTTGTTATTCTTTCCGAAACGACGCGTAACATATATGGCGCCCAACGTATAGGCCTCTGCAAAGTCAAGAAGTAAAAACTAGATCCATTTTGATTCTATGAAATCTAACAAATATGGTATTCAGTGACCTTGCAAGCTAATACAAAGCTCTAAGGAGCAAAGAATTTTGTTGAAAACATTTTAAATTTTCTATGAAATCTATTTGTATTGGTTAATAAAATATTTTTCAAGTCTAGAACTTGCAAATCTCCAGCTAAGATGCTTAATTTCTTTTATGAGTCATAGTTTTCGTTTGAGTTACAAATCTCAGAATCTATTTGCAATATTTAGAAATTATGTATTTGATAAAATATATAACCAATTAAATTTTTTCCATTTTTAAATAGTCCAAGTACCGAAAATAAAGTTTTAGTCTTGTTGCATTTAAGTACAGGGAAAAACTTTCTACATCACTGTAGAATTTCAATAAAGTCCATTAGAATAATATTTTTGCTTTGTGTTCAATGTTGCGTATTGAAAATTTACATCTCAAAAATTTTATGAAAAAGTAGTCATGTATACAGAGTATACATTCACTTTTTCGAACAATGACATATTATCTTTACTTTAGTATACATATGTTTGATCATGGTTTATCTTTCCCAACTGTTTATGAAATTGATATTGCAAAATCTAATTCATATTTTTCAACTTTAACATTTATTATTACACTTATTTATTATATTAACTACATATTTACTATTCTAACAATCTACTTATACATAAATTTTGAAAAACAACAAAAAAATATTGATATTTTAACACAATTTTTTTGCCAATATTTATTATATATACAATTTCTGGTATATACATTTTTTTTATTCTCCAAATTTCAAAACAAATCCTTTAAATACATTTCCTTATACAAATTTTAATTCAATTTATTAAAAGAAAATTGTTATTCACAAAAGCTTTTTGGTTATAGAGGAAAAATTTATTTTTTCATTACAAAATCTTTCCATTATTAGTATTAGATACACCTGAAAATTTTATAAAGATATATAGTTTTCTGCTTATTCGTAATGAATACAAGACAGTCCGCGCGGGGAAATCTAAATATCGCTGGAATTCGAGGGCGAAGAAGTTCTTCTGCTTTTCGAAATAATATTTCAATCGAACTACAAGGTGCCATTCCCAAGTCACGTTCGAAAGTAGTACATTCTCCTACTGGCAATAAAAACAACCCTATTGAGAGAACTCAAAG
>NW_025806103.1:0-1020 GCF_022045245.1 Lucilia cuprina
ATCTATCTATCTATCTATCTATCTATCTAAGGAGTGAGATCGAAAAATTCTTAACACACGTTTTTCATTACATTTTTCAACCAAAGTATTATTTGATTTTTTTTGATCCAGTTACCTTTGAAAAACATGTCAGTTATTATGTGTAATGTCAATTATATTAATTTTTTTTGTTAATCTGATTAAAATGAGTGACCAGAAAAAAGTGCGTACAGAAATTATTAAATATTTTCAACTAAACCCAACTTGGTCTTACAAAAAGTTGGCCAAGCATACAAAGGTCTGCCGTCAAACTGTTTCCAATGTTATTAAACAGTACCGGGAGAACTTGTCAGTTGATAGAAAACCTGGTTCAGGTAGAAGGAATGGTCCACATGATGTTTCTAAAGCCAAAAAAATAGAACGCATTTTCAAAAGAGCTCCCAACACATCCGGTAGGAAAGCAGCTCGGTTAGCTCAGTGCTCGGACTATTTGGTACGAAAAGTTAAAGCAGGTTTAAAAACATACAAGGCTCAAAAAGTTCCTGACAGGAACGCTGCTAAAAATTTAGAGGCCAAAAACAGAGCACGGAAATTGAAGTCAAGTTTTATAAAAAAATATGGATGTCGAAACGTATGTTCTGGCAGATTTTTCGCAACTTCCAGGTCAAAAGTTTTATGTTGCTGATGCTCGAGGGAATGTTGAAGAAAAGTTTAGGACCCAAAAGCAGACAAAATTTCCCAGAAAGTTCTTGGTATGGCAAGCAATATGCAGTTGCGGCAAAAGAAGCCAATCATTTGTTACAACGGGCTCTATAAATACCGAAATTTACATCAAGGAATGTTTACAAAAAAGGCTGCTTCCATTCATAAGACTTCATAATGTGTCCACTTATTTTTGGTCTGACTTGACATCCTGTCACTATGGTAAACAAACCCTTGAGTGGTACAAGAACAATAATGTGGTATTTGTACCAAGAGAGGCAAATCCTCCAAAATACCCGGAGCTAAGGCCAGTGGAGAGATATTGGGCTCTTGTTAAAA
>NW_025806104.1:0-1773 GCF_022045245.1 Lucilia cuprina
GACTATAGACTAGACTATAGACTAGACTATAGACTAGACTATAGACTAGACTATAGACTAGACTATAGACTAGACTATAGACTAGACTATAGACTAGACTTTATACTATAGACTAGACTATAGACTAGACTATAGAGTAGACTATAGTCTAGACTCTAGATTATACTGTAGGCTAGACTATAGGGTGGACAGTAAATTTTTCATTTTAGATTAACACATAAGATTTCATTTATGTTTCTAATAACTAAAGCATAAACTGTGATGTAGGATTTATATTATATATTGTCACAACTGAATGCTTAGACTGGCAAACAAACACACAAATGCAGATACAAATTTCAAAATGTAAGACGACAAACTCTTTTTGTAATTAAATCATTGTCAACACAGAAAAATAAAGAATGAAATAACGATTTGTAGGATTTTAAATAATGAAAACATATACATGCATGTTATGTATGTACTAAGCTGTGTGTCTATTTTTCACAAAATAAATATAAAGATACTTTTATAAGTTATACATTCGTATAAAGCGATGCAGTTAAAGTAAGCCAAATTGTTTATGGGGGCCAAAAAATGAAAACTATACAGACACCTGTTTGTAAACATTACAAACTTTTCGTTTTTCAATTTTGATAGTATACGAGAGTCTAAGCAAAAGCAGAATATAGTATGTGAGAAATAATCCAATTTTTATAACATACCTCGTTTTCCAAAATTCTCTTTTATCAAATGTTTTATTTAGTTTGTTAAATAACAGGCAGGCAGAAAAAAATTGTTTTACTTTATTTTAACAAAAAATTTAAATTGTCAACATTTACAGCATGAGCATGTTAAACTAAACATATATACATGCATACATACATACATACATACATACATACATACATACATACATACATACATACATACATACATACATACATACATACATACATACATACATACACACATATGTACAGTGTTCATATGAAAGGATTTTATGTGAATGTGCAAATAAGAAATATAAATGTGCAGATGTATTTACATGTTCATGTATAGTCGACATATGTAAGTGTGTAGTGTATTTGCTTAATGTATCTATGTATGTGTATTTTCACTCTCTTTCAGTTATAATTAAAACAGCAAACAAACAGAAATGACATCATCATAAATTAAATAAACATGATGACACTTATTTGTTTAAATACAAAAACAAGGCAAATATGGATGCATTTTGTTTAAATAATTAACAAAATATACATATCAAAGAAAATTTAAAAATGTATTTGTACTTGTGTAACTGATATTCTTATAAAGTTAAGTAGTTAAAGTATTTATTAGTTAGATATTTAATTTAGTGAATATAAGTTTTGAATTACTAGACTACAGTCTACACTATAGATAAACTATAAACTAGAATATGTACAGGACTATGGACTAGACTATAGACTGGACTATAGATTTAACTGAAGACTAGTCATGATCTAGTCATAGTGTAGTCACAGTGCAGTCATAGTATAGTCATAGTGTAGTCATAGTGTAGTCATAGTGCAGTCATAGTGTAGTCATAGTGTAGTCATAGTGTAGTCATAGTGTAGTCATAGTGTAGTCATAGTGTAGTCATAGTGTAGTCATAGTGCAGTCATAGTGTAGTCATAGTGTAGTCATAGTGTAGTCATAGTGTAGTCATAGTCTAGTCATAGTCTAGTCTAGTCATAGTCTAGTCTAGTCATAGTCTAGTCATAGTCTAGTCATAGTCTAGTCATAGTCTAGTCATAGTCTAGTCATAGT
>NW_025806105.1:0-3009 GCF_022045245.1 Lucilia cuprina
GTTTGACATTGTTTACGACAAACCGTTCATAAAGAGGGATGGGTGATTGCTGGAGGAACTGGAAGATTCTTAGGGCATAATTTTAAACTCGGAGAAATTAAAAAAAAAGACGTTAATCAAGAAAATACTTTCTAAAATGAATATGTGGATTAAAAATATCATATTGTAGCAGTCCATACTTATTTTATTATATATTATCTCTTTTAATCGTTACTTTAGTATTTAAACCTACATTTGAATTTAACGTCTAATTTTGAATACAACTCAGTATACATTTTTATCAACACTTTAGTTTAAACACGACTCTGTATTAATTTATATCCATATTTGAACTTAACGCTTTGTTTGAAATGCACATCTGTATGAGGATATATCAAATTTAAATTTAACATAATAGTTAATACACGACTCTATATTAATTTATATCCATATTTGAAATAAACGCTTTGTTTGAAATGCACCTCTGCATGAGGATATACCATATTTAAATTAAATGTAATGTGTAATTTCAATTGAAAAATGATAAAACTAGTGTGATTTAATAAATAATTCTTGAATAAATATTGTATTTTTTTAACCGAATTGTGTTTTATTGATGACAACATATAGTCTTCGGGATAAGATTGTCTCATCGGCGCCGAACTCAATGGCCTCGAATTTGAAAGCCGAGGGAGAAGTGAAGAACGCCAACGAATCGGTTTTCGGCGAAAACAAAGCCGGCAGAAAATCAACTTAAATTAACAGCGAAGTTAGAGACGTCCATAGAAAAATTGATAACGCAGACAGCATGGCGACATGCATGAATATATTATCGCTAACCGGCCGCATGGCCAGGTGGGCACTGTTATTGCAACCGTTTAACATCAAAATAGAATACAAACCCGGAAAAAATATCATTGCCGACACATAGAGCTACGAACAAGATTACATCCAGATACTATCGGCCTGGAATCCATAAAGACATCGAGAAACTGTATCTAGTAATCAAAGATTCGAAGTTGTTGCTATTGATTTGTTCGGTCCTTTGCCAGTATCATTAAAAGGATACCAATATATTTTTATTATAATCAGAGACTTTGGGATGAAAAACTACCCAGCATTCGTTTTGCAATGAACACTACATTATGCCAACATACTAAATATACAGCTGGTTATTTAACGTTTGAACGAGAATGTAATTGAGAATTTTTGTAAAGAATCGAGAATTTCCATATCTAACAAAAAAAATTATATTAAGGGATAAATATGGACTAAATTGTTGTAGCTATCTGCGACCCTATTAAAATTTTGATATAAATCATAATTTTAGAAATTAAACAAATATGTAATACGCTTGTTAAATTTGTCATTTCAAATAAGAAAATGCAAAAAAAAAAAAAAAATTGAACAGGTCAAAGGGCATCCCGCAATTCCCAAAAAATAGGAATGAAAATCCCAAAAATGGGATTTTTACGTTTTTGCCCATAGGGACCACATTTCTTTGAGGGCTGGGAAAATACTTTTGGAGTAAATATAAAACTGCGTAAAGATACCTTTTAGAAAACTATAAAATTGTTATATGTTCTTAAAGAAAATTTTATTTTATTAATAAAAGAGTTAAGACACATTTTTGTCAAAAAAACGGCAAAAATTCAAAATTTTTTGAATTTTTAAATTAAAAAACGTATATTTTTGGATCTGTATTTTTAGTTAGATATCTCAATTACATATCTCAATTACATTCAAAAATATGTTCATTTAAACCTGTGTCCTTTAATTTCATCTTTTTCATATTTTAGTATTAAGTATGACAGAACATACATTTGGTGTTGAATAAAATATTTTAAATATATATAAAATATTTTTAAAAATTATTTAGTTAATTATTTTATTAAAGGCTATAACATTGTATATACAATAAAAAAATTATGATTCTATTATGAACCACACACAACAACACCTAAATCACCCCACACAAACCACCTCTCCACCCGAAATATAAAACACAGTTTAATACAATATCATCAGTTAGTATAATAGCTTTTTTTATTTGAACTGTTTATCATAAACATAACACAATTATTCTTACAACCTACTTATATAGTTAATTTCTAACACTACTTATTTTCTATAAAATAATCTGTCACTTAACGATGTCCAACACGAACTTAAGGCAATTATCCAGTCCGAAAACTTTGTAGATGAAATCACACCATACCACAGTGAGACATTTGACACTTTTAGAACGACAAAAATAAAAAATTAAACGTTTTCTAATTGTCTTCTTGTTATTATAGTTATAGTAAACATTCCATATACTATAGAAAAATAACTAAAAATATTGCAGAGTTCCTTTAACCCAAAATGTAGCTTCTCAAAGTTGCTACTTTTAAATATAAAATAATTTTCTTGTAATATTCCTGAAGCGGCATATTAATTTTGAATGCGTATATCTTGGTAAATATTTCAGATATTTATATAGTTTCTTGAGTGTATTAAAATTTAATACTTTGGAATTATTCTGCAATGAATATAAAATGAAAATAATATTAATAAAAAATATATATTTAAAAATTATATTTTTAATGGAATAGGACTGCAGCCAATTGCTGTTATCTAATTATAACCTTTGCATAGGATATTTTCTATAGAAACATATATATGAAAATTGGCTGCGACCTTTTGCGATCTTCAGAGATATTAAAAAAAAAAAAATAGAGTATCCTATAGAATTGAATAGTTTTTTTTTAAATTAAGTGTAAACTCACGTTAGGGTATACATAAATTTTGGCCTTGGCACCATATAATAGCCCACAATTACTGCTTAAAAAAAACCATTACTTAAGCCAATCAGGTGTCATAGCATTATTTAAAAAGTAAAATTTACTGTTTATTTCTAGATTTAAGTTCATTGATTATAAATGTATTTTTTATACCCTCCACCACCATCAGTGGTGATAGAGGGTATATATAACTTTGTCATTCCGTGTGTAACACCAAGAAATATTCATCTGAGACCCAACAAAGTAT
>NW_025806106.1:0-2960 GCF_022045245.1 Lucilia cuprina
ATTTAAGTCCTTTTAGGACTTAAAATTGGGAGTGGGCGAAAAAACAATATTGGATATCATTCCTAGTAGGAACTGAAGGAACACCTAATGGTCAAAAGTGTTAACAGTTAAAATGTTAGTTTTGTTCAATTTTTAAAAAATTACTGAAAAAAGGATTTAAGTCCTTTTTGGACCTAAAATTGGGAGTGGGCGGAAAAACAATATTGGATATCATTCCTAGTAGGAACTGAAGGAACTCCTAATGGTCAAAAGTGTTAACAGTGGGCCTTTTATGTTATTTTTGTTTAATTTTCGAAAATTTACTTAAAAAAGGATTTATGTCCTTTTAGGACTTAAAATTGGGAGTGGGCGAAAAAACAATATTGGATATCATTCCTAGTGGGAACTGAAGGAACACCTAATGGTCAAAAGTGTTAACAGTGGGCCTTTTATGTTATTTTTCTTCAATTTTCAAAAATTTACTTAAAAAAGGATTTAAGTCCTTTTAGGACTTAAAATTGGGAGTGGGCGAAAAAACAATATTGGATATTATTTCCAGCAGGATCGGAAGGAACACCTAATTGTCAAAAGTGTTAACAGTGGGCCTTTTATGTTATTTTTCTTCAATTTTCAAAAATTTACTTAAAAAAGGATTTAAGTCCTTTTAGGACTTAAAATTGGGAGTGGGCGAAAAAACAATATTGGATATCATTCCTAGTAGGAACTGAAGGAACTCCTAATGGTCAAAAGTATTAACAGTGGGCCTTTTATGTTATTTTTCTTCAATTTTCAAAAATTTACTTAAAAAGGGATTTAAGTCCTTTTAGGAATTAAAATTGGGAGTGGGCGAAAAAACAATATTGGATATCATTCCTATTGGGAACTGAAGGAACACCTTATGGTCAAAAGTGTTAACAGTGGGCCTTTTATGTTATTTTTGTTCAATTTTCAAAAATTTACTAAAAAAAGGATTTAAGTCCTTTTGGGACTTAAAATTGGGAGTGGGCGGAAAAACAATATTGGATATCATTCCCAGCAGGATCTGAAGGAACACCTAATGGTCAAAAGAGTTAACAGTGAGCCTTTTATGTTATTTTTGTTCAATTTTAAAAATTTACTTAAACAAGGATTTAAGTCCTTCTAGGATTTAAAATTGGGAGTGGGCGAAAAAACAATATTGGATATCATTCCTAGTAGGAACTGAAGGAACACCTAATGGTCAAAAGTGTTAACAGTGGGCCTTACATGTTGTTTTTCTTCAATTTTCAAAAATTTACTTAAAAAAAGATTTAAGTCCTTTTAGGACTTAAAGTTGGGAGTGGGCGAAAAAACAATATTGGATATCATTCCTAGTAGGAACTGAAGGAACACCTAATGGTCAAAAGTGTTAACAGTGGGCTTTTAATGTTAGTTTTGTTCAATTTTTAAAAAATTACTGAAAAAAGGATTTAAGTTCTTTTAGGACCTTAAATTGGGAGTGGGCGAAAAAATAATATTGGATATCATTTCTAATATGAGCGGAAGGAACACCTAATGGTCAAAAGTGTTAACAGTGGGCCTTTTTTGTAATTTTTGTTCAATTTTCAAAAATTTACTTAAAAAAGGATTTAAGTCCTTTTAGGGCTTAAAATTGGGAGTGGGCGAAAAAACAATATTGGATATCATTGCTAGTAGGAACTGAAGGAACACCTAATGGTCAAAAGTGTTAACAGTGGGCCTTTAATGTTAGTTTTGTACAATTTTTAAAAAATTACTAAAAAAAGGATTTAAGTCCTTTTTGGACTTAAAATTGGGAGTGGGCGGAAAAACAATATTGGATATCATTCCTAGTAGAAACGGAAGGAACACTTAATGGTGAAAAGTGTTAACAGTGGGCCTTTTATGTAATTTTTACTTAATTTTCAAAAATTAACTTAATAAAGGAATTAAGTCCTTTTTGGACTTAAAATTGGGAGTGGGCGAAAAAACAGTACTAACTATAATTCCTAGCCAGAACCGAAGGAATACAACCACTTTTAAGTTCAAAAAAGACTTGAATCCTTTTTTGTAAATAGTATACGAATGTCCAATAATACGAATGGCAAAATTGTTGCATTGTCTTCTCTATAGTACGAATAAAGTCACAATTTTTCTGTTGGATAGTACGAATAACGCATTTTTATGGGAATTTTGGTTTTAGTTACGTATGAATGAAGTTTTTATTAAGGGTTTTCATTTAAACGCTTAAGTTTCCCATTTGTGCAAGTGGGCAAGTTTATTCGACTACTTTCATCAAATCCCTGTTCAAATTCTGTTCAATTACAATATTTATAAACAGTTAAAAAAAATGTCAAACAAAATTAAAAAATAATAAATAAATTATTTTAACAAAAAATTTTACAAAATATGTTTAAAATGTGAACATCCAAGTCCATAAATTCAAAAGTGAACAATAGCGGACGGATTTATTAAATGCACAATGTGTTTGCGCAAGTTTGCCAGTCTAAATAGTAGCTCAAACTTATAAGGGTGTGCAAATCAATTTCCATACAAGTCAATTGCTAGAATGGAAACATGCACAGGTTGCACAGTTTACGAGGGTATTGTTGTTGTTATTTTATGATTTCGGTATAATTCACCTTTAGCTCAGTAATTTTGAAGTTTTTTTGTATTTATTACAAATGTTTTGTGTTTTTAAAAGTCCTATACACACAATTTACTGCATGTATATTTACAAATCAACAATTATTTAGAGTAATTAATTTATTTTCTTGTAATTTCGATGACCAAAGGGAAGATATTAAATTTAATGATAACGTCAATGAGAGCAAAATTGAAGCCTCAAAATCGCTGTTATAGAAAAGGTCGTAGGAATCATTTTACAAAGTAATACTTAAACATCAATGTTAAATTAAGGATTTTCTAATAAGTAAAATGTTATTTATATTTATGAACTGTCAATTTTGAAAGTAGTATGACTCCACATTCCAATAGGATTAAGC
>NW_025806107.1:0-1588 GCF_022045245.1 Lucilia cuprina
AGTTCTAGTTCAGTTCTAGTTCAGTTCTAGTTCAGTTCTAGTTCAGTTCTAGTTCAGTTCTAGTTCAGTTCTAGTTCAGTTCTAGTTCAGTTCCAGTTCAGTTCAGTTAAACTTTATTTTTAAATCATAACATCTCATGAAATAAACATAAAACATTATTCTAGTATATTAAAAATATAAAATCTTCTACTATTTTTCCATAAATACTTATTTCTAAATCTTTATGATAATACATATTAAATTTATCATTTGCTGGTATATCTTTAAATTACTTTTAGTATTCATTAACGCTTCATGTCTTAATACCTTAAAGAATATAACTCAACGTAAGTAGAAATTAAATTAGAAATTATTTGCCAACTTAATAACATTATTGTGATTAAAAATATATTTTCTATGGATGTGAAAAACAAAAAAAAAAACTCTTTTAAATACCAACAACTCTTTATATTTCAAAAGATAACATAATAGAAAACAACTTAGAAAATAGAATAAAAAATAACGCAATCAATTAAAAAATCTCACAATTACTGGTAGGTATTCTTTAAAAGAAGTTAAGAAGTGGCAGTTGTAGAAATAAGAAGACTAGAAAAAAAAAAAACAGCTTAAGACGCGTGCCGTCATAAACATCATCTATTACTATTACAAAAAAAACGACATTAAAACCAACTTAGTAACGAATGAATGTAGAAGACTTATAGATTTAATAACAACTGTTGCTCTTGCTGCTGCTACCACCAATTTAACAAGTTTATAGCTACGGCAAGACAAGACAAGACAGACAAACCGACTGATAAACAAACAGACATCCACATACTTACACATAGATTCATATACTAGATGTTAAATAACGTGGCTAGAACCGAAACACACTGATATTGCCATTGGCTACTGTTAACACTCTGCATTTGCTGGCTCACTCCTCGTATGCTAAGAATTGTATAACATTTTATAATGAATCAATGCAATCTTCAACAATCCAGAATAACGTGTATCTTTCTTTCGTGTTTTTGTTGTTTATATAGAAAAATCAGAAGATAGACAAACAGTACAACAAATGTTTGCTTAATAGAAGAAAAAACTAGAAACAAAAAACAAGCAAATGCCACAAACTACGCATGAGCTGCAAAGCATTACGCCATAAAGTAGGAGTATTAAAACAAAATCATAGTTTATATATTTATATGAGAACAGTTTTAAGATTATGAAAAAATACAGGTGAAATACATACACATGCATGTACATATATTGAAATGGTCTTTGTGAACGGAAAAGTTACACTATAAAAACACTTACATAATTTATAAAAAAAAAATAATTAGTTCGATGAATTTTATATTTTACAGTTCTAGTTCAGTTCTATTTCAGTTTTAGTTCAGTTCTAGTTCAGTTCTAGTTCAGTTCTAGTTCAGTTCTAGTTCAGTTCTAGTTCAGTTCTACTTCAGTTTTCGTTCAGTTCTAGTTCAGTACTAGTTCAGTACTAGTTCAGTACTAGTTCAGTTCTAGTTCTGTTCTAGTTCAGTTCTAGTTCAGTTCTAGTTCAGTTCTAGTTCAGTTCTAGTTCAGTTCTAGTTCAGTTCTAGTTCAG
>NW_025806108.1:0-1767 GCF_022045245.1 Lucilia cuprina
ACTGAACTAGAACTGAACTAGAACTGAACTAGAACTGAACTAGAACTGAACTAGAACTAGAACTGAACTAGAACTGAACTAGAACTGAACTAGAACTGAACTAGAAATTTACTAGAACTGAACTGTAATTGAACAAGAACTGAACTAGAACTGAACTAGAACTGAACTAGAACTGAACTAGAACTGGACTAGAACTGAACTAGAACTAGAACTGAACTAGAACTGAACTAAAACTGAACTAGAAATTTACTAGAACTGAACTGTAATTGAACAAGAACTGAACTAGAACTGAACTAGAACTGAACTAGAACTTTACTAGAACTGAACTAGAACTGAACTGGAACTGAAATAGAACTGAACTACAATTGAACTAGAACTGAACTAGAACTAGATGAAAATTACAAAGCTGAGGTAGGGCTGGTATACAATCAGCGAATCTCTCGCTTTCAAAAAAATTCTTTATTTATAATATATCATATGTTACTCCAGTCATGTATTTCATTAGTTTCCAGGCATAAATATCTATCTAATTGTACATTACTTGACATTTAAGACCATGTTATAAGTGATAATTTTAAAATACAACCCTAATATTAAATGAATACAAAAATTAACTTCAAATTCATTAAAAGCAAAGCTGACGATAATAATGTTGGTTGAATTGTTGTTAGTTTTTTTTTCAAGTTTACTAAAAAAGTAGTGTGGTTGAATCAAATAAATAAGGTACTTGTTGTTTTTGTACTAGAAATAAAGTATTGCCCACCAAAAAAAAAAAAAAAAAAGTTTTGTGTATTTCTCTCGTAAGCTTGATGTGCAGTGTTATTTCTTCATAGTTTTAATACATTTTTGCATTTTATAGGTGGTTTTCATATCATTCTTAAAATGTGAGTTCGGTTTTTGTATAATAACGAAAAAATGAGATTTAAAAATATTTGTGTTTTAAAAACATTAGTGGTATTTGTAGTCGTATTAATGTATTTCATACTAAAAAGTAGTATTTTATTTGCGTGTTGTTGCTTTCTTTACATTTTCTACTGTCATGAGTTTTACAACTCTGTCTTGGTATTGTTTTGTTTGTTGTTAATTTTTTGTGTTGTAATAAAAAAAAAGAGTGTGTGCGATGAGAGCGTGTAAATTGTTTCCATGATGTGTGTGTGTGTGTAAAGAATTCATTCATACATTTTTATATATAATCAGTTTTATTTTGTTGTAAGTTGTATTTGTTTTATTTGTTCATTTAAATATTTTTTAATGTTCTGAAATTTAGATTTATTATATTACTTTGAAACCAATATTTATTTGGAATTTTTTAACTAATTTTTGTTTCCTCTGTTTTATAGGAAAAATTCACAAAGTTCTTAAACAAGTTGAAATAAAACAAGAACCACTTGGTGGTTCATCTACACTTTATGCTACAACAGTTGGCGGCAATATGGGCACATTTACACAAATGGTAATTATGATTACAATTATCAACGATGCAGCATATAAACTTAGACTATACAAGAGTCTACAGATACGAATATAGACTAGATTGTAGACTAGACTATAGACTAGCCTATAGACTACACTATAGACTAGACTATAGACTAGACTATAGACTACACTAGAATATAGACTAGCTAGGCTATAGACTAGACTATAGACTAGACTATAGACTACACTAGACTATAGACTAGACTATAGACTAGACTATAGACTATAGACTAGACTATAGACTAGACTATAGACTAGACTATAGACTAGACTATAGACTAGACTATAGAC
>NW_025806109.1:0-1737 GCF_022045245.1 Lucilia cuprina
ATATCAGTGATTTGATGGTGGGTATAAAATATTCGGCATAGCCGAATATAACACTCTTACTTGTTTAATTAAAGATTAGAATAAATTATACTATACATAAATTAACTACTCAAGATTTGCAAAGGAACTATACATATATTATGAATATTTGCAGTTGAAAAATTAAACTTTTTTATAAAATCTAGACTGTTTTTAGAAAATATCAGATTTACATTGATTTATTTATTTACAAGTTTTTTATTTATTTATTTAGAATAATCATACTTATTTAGGATACATAGTAATTATTGGTCTACCATATTTTGTTCAAATAATATGATTGTTTTTTTTTCCTGCTTCCTTGTTAATATTATTAAAATTTGTTAGTTTGATTTTTTACTAACAGAAATTGTCATATTGAAAAAAATGTACTATTTAAATAGTATAAAAATATAAAATATTGTTGGAAAACTAAAACGAAAGTAAGGTAGGATAACATAAACATATTAATTTATTAAAATTTTTAGTTTGCTTGCTTTTGAAAAAACGGAAATGGTAATATTTAATACATAGTCAATGGTAAACAGAAAAATACTTTATACATATTTTTAAACTCTGCTTTTTATAACAATTTTAATTATAAAGAAAGCAAATCATTTTAAAACATATTTAATTTCCAATTAATTAAATTGTTAAAGAAAATACATAATAATACAACAAGTTCAATTCAACATAAAAACCGAACCATAGTTTAATCATTGTTATCTTCAAAAATGAATTGAACAGTTTAAATAAAATTTTGGAGTTGAATATTCCAAGCCTGGAAAATTGATGTAGAATATTGAATAATATTGTCCATATTATTGTAAACTGAAAATTAAGCTCAAATTTCCAAAAATGTACCTGGATATACCACCAACTTTTTCTTGTGTGAGAAATTCAAAACCTGTTTTTACTAGTGGTACAATTAATGGTGAAATTTATGGAGAAGAATGCTTCGAAAATCGATGGTTACCATTTGTATGCTTTCACACTACAAAATCACTATTGTGGCCAAACCTAGTAGTCCTTAGTATATAAGAAACATAAACATATTATAAGAAACATTATTATAATCAATGAAATTAAATAAAATTTAATTTAAATTTACAAAAAAATCCACTTTGCACCAAAACAAAACTATCCCAAATTGAACAGAATAAAGTCGAATAAAAAATACTGGACAATTAGGAAAGGTAAAAAAACAATACCTACTTATATACTAAATACTTTAACAAAATTCTCATAGTGTTGATGCTCTATCCGTCCGTAGCAAACAAATTTTATTTTTTTATAATATTTGAATATCAACTATTTGGTTTACTAACTTTTTCCTGCATATAAGTGAAATTATTCGAAATATTTTCATAAACGTACTAAAGTTTTGTTAGAATAATGAAACAAATCCATTGATAATATAAAATCTTAAATGTAAACAAGAAATAATATTGATAACAGTTTAGTTTATTTAAAAAAAATCGTAAAAATGTGCCGATAAACTTTATTTACTTTTTAATACTTTTTAATAGTTTGAAATTGATTTTTTCAATTTTTCCAGTAAAAATGTTTATTACCATGTAGGGGATTAAAATGCTAAAATTGACATACACATTAGCATTGTTACACGGCAATTACTTACCACTTTTCTTTGTCAAGTCCAAATTTAACATTTTTGGTTAATGTTTATGTTGTTAATATTGTATAAAAATATTTATTGTT
>NW_025806110.1:0-2529 GCF_022045245.1 Lucilia cuprina
ATATCTGCTCATAACATATATATAAAGCAATAAAATTCGACATAAAAAAGTATTATAGAAAACAAAATCATTTTCATAAATTTAACGAAAATGGATTTATAATTGACCTTACCAAGGTCCCCTTCTGAAAATGACTTTAAGACATATTACAGACCCAAAAATGTAAGTACATCAGTAAAATTCTACATAAACATGAATGATTTGATGGTGGGTATATAAGATTCGGCATGGCCGAATATAACACTCTTACTTGTTCCTCTTGAAATACCTTTTAATGGGGATGTTGCTGTGTCTTTAACGTTTTCTATCGTAACCACTAGTTATCCAAAATGTATGTGACTGTTGCACTGGAATGTTTAATAAATATCTTCCATCACTCGGGGTGATAGCTGGAGCAATTTAATTGAATTTTTCAGACCCATTTGTCTGATATGTGTGTTAAATGAGTATGATGAAACCTGCTGGTTTTTTCTGATTTAGTAGACCACTTGTCTATGTGATCTATGATTCTATCCAGTCCTGGCTACATCCAGGACTCCTCGAAGGACCAAATGTTGCAGAGGGTAACTCCCAAAGCAATTTAAAATGGGTTGTCAAATAAAACCAAGTTTTGTTCCGATTGAACAATAAAACCAAATGCCTTTATTGGCGGTTTATTAAGAACTCTTAACTCTTAACAGTTATTAAAAAACTTAAACTAATAAAAATTAAATATATAAGAATTCATTTCTAGCGGAAAATATGTACATCAGTAATTATTAAATAAAACAAGTAAGAGTGCTATATTCGGCTGTGCCGAATCTTATATACCCTTCACCATAGTGTATTTTAAACATAATTGATCTTACAGTCTAGTTAATAAAAACATTAAAAAAATTTGAGTCGATTTAAGCCGAATGTTTCGGCGGCGGCTAAGCTCCGGCTCGAATCCGGTCGACTTCGACCTCTGATTCATTGCTGGTAAACATTGACGAGACGTAGATTTTGTTTTGGTTTATCGTAAAAAAATTGTTTTAAAAAGCACTTGGAAAAAATTTGTGTTAGTTTTAAATTTCAAACTTACATTATTCGCATATAAAATTATTGTACAATAACTCACAATCTACTCTCATACAATTGAAAACGTTTTAAATACTTTTTTCTATTCATTAAAAAATATATTTGCAAAGCAAAAGGGAAAATTATTTTATATTAACAAAAAATGCAAATCATATTTTTTTTGCTGTGTATACTTTGTATGTTTGGATTCCAATCATACAAAAAAATACACAGCTGAATAAAACCAAATACATCTACACACACACGTGAACATCTTTTTCTATATACAGTGTTATTGTTGCTTCTATAATAATTTTTTGATGGAATTTTCAGAGGTTGTCTCGGATTTTTGCTCATAACTCCGTTATTTACCGACCGATTTTGCTGATTTTAAATAGCGATCTTCTCGAAAGCATGTCTAATAGAATTATTGAAGATTCGGATCTCGCCGATATCTGGGGTCCTCTAAAAACTGATTTCAACAGACAGACAGACAGACGGACAGACAGACGGACAGACAGACAGACAGACAGACAGACGGACATGGCTTAATCGACTCCGCTATCCATAAGGTTCCAGAATATATATACTTTATAGGGTCGGAAAATTATATTATAGAAATTATAAACGGAATGACAAACTTATATATACCCTTCTCACGAAGGTGAAGGGTATAAAAAATGAGAAAGTAAAAAAAAAAATATTGAAAGTATAAGAGATTATTCAGATAAAAAAAGCATATTGTTGAAAAAAAAATTGTTGTGTTCACTATGGGTTGAACTCTGTTCAACATACTCCCGGGGCAGGATGGGTTTTACATCGAAAGCCATTCCATCGACCTTGAATAACGTAACCTAATACAGTTTTTTGTGCTTTGGGGACATCAATAAAGGGTTGAATTACTTTATCTTTTAGTATGGCATCTATGATAGTTTTTCCTAAAACGCCATCTACTTCACGACAGGTGTCAAAATTTGGGTGAGCTAGAGGCATGATGGTTCGAAAGTGGTCTTTTAGAAGTGGATCAGTTATTGGTTGAGGCCAGTTAAATCCAAAATAGTTGACAATTTTTAGTTTCCATATTCCAACAATTTTGTGAGGTTTGTTAGAAATATAAGTAGGACTAGCCTCAAAAATTCCATAGTTGCTTCCATCAAATGACATCATGTTTTTACAATTGGGATATATTTGTGCCACCTCGCTTAACATAAATGATTCGTCAATTTCTGGATCAAGTAAAAATGTTACGTACATTGGAGCGCCTTGATGGATCAAATTCACTCGGACAAGCGGTGGAATATCTGTGTCCATAATTGGAGGAGTATCAGGTCTTTCTATGTTTTTATAGGTTCATTCTCCTTACAGCGAAACAAAATATGCTGATAGCACCGATCTTCTTTATGGATTAAAATTTGTCGGTACATCTTTTCTATATCACCTGTAAAAACATATTGGTATTTTCTCCAGCCTAAAATAATCTGTATTAAATCA
>NW_025806111.1:0-1130 GCF_022045245.1 Lucilia cuprina
TAAACGATTGTCCTGGCATGAAAACTGTCAAAGTTATTTGCAACCATATCGGAACCTCAAAATACCGCGTTTTTAAAGCTGTGAAAATAATTCTACCGATCTATCCAACTGGCCATTTTCTAAAAATACATTATGCAATAAATTATATACCAAAACAAATGGCAATTTTAATGCTTTAAAATGGTGCATAAACGACTGTCCTAGCACGAAAACTGGCAAAGTTAATTGCAACCATATCGGAACCTCAGATTACTGCGTTTATTAAACATAGAACAATAATTCTACCGATCTATCAAATTGACCAATTTGTAAAAACACACATTATGCTACAAATGATATACCATATTAAAGTGCAATCATAATGCTTTAAAATGATGCCTTAATGACTGTCATAGCGTGAAAACTGTCAATGTTATTTGTAGCCATATCGGAATCTCAAAATACCGCGTTTTTAAAGCTGTAAAAATAATTCTACCGATCTATCCAATTAGCCATTTTCTAAAAATATATTATGCAAAAAATTATATACCAAAACAAATGGCAACTATAATGCAATAAAAAGATATATAAACGACTGCTATAACATGAAAACTATAAAAGATATTTGCAACCATATCGGAACCTTAAATTACCGCATTTCCAATTTTTGTAAAAATTCATTATGCCACAAATTGTACACCAAAACAAAGTGCAACTGTAATGCTTTAAAATGATGCATAAACGATTGTCCTGGCATGATAACTGTCAAAGTTATTTGCAACCATATCGGAACCTCAAATCACAGCGTTTTTAAACATAGAACAACAATTCTACCGATCCTTCAAATTGACAATTTTTTAGACGAACACATTATGCCACAAATGATATACCAAATTAAAGTACAATCATAATGCTTTAAAATGATGCATAAATGACTGTCATAGCATGAAAACAGTCAAAGTTATTCACAACCATATCAGAATTTCAAATTACCGCCTTTTTAAACCTGGGAAAATAATTCTACCGATCTATCCAACTGGCCATTTTCTAAAAATACATTATGCAATAAATTATATACCAAAACAAATGGCAATTTTAATGCTTTAAAATGGTGCATAAACGACTGTCCTAGCACGAAAACTGCCAAAGTT
>NW_025806112.1:0-1930 GCF_022045245.1 Lucilia cuprina
CAAACTCATTGAGCATATTTTTATAAAATTTGAAAAAGTAGTTTATTTACTCAGACAAAATAAGCTTTTGTTGCATTATTTTGGAATTCGAGTACTAAGTCCTATATAAGACCAAATTCGAGTAAATTGTTGTGAATTTTTAGAAAGCACTATTTTTCTGGAACATATGAAAAATGAGTTTTATCTGTATATATATTTAAATACGGAACATTTTGTAAACTTAATTCTCGAAAAATTATATTTCTAAGCGAAAAGGAAAAAATTGTATTCTTTATTATTACTAAATTTTATTCCACTTTTGGTACTTTTTCTTTCTTCTAATGATATTCTTTGTATGTTCTTTAATATTAATTCAAAACACATGATTATTAAACGTACACGTCCTCATGGAATAAGATTCTTTAAGTGCGAACTTTTTTGTACTTTTTATCTCATAGATGGTACTTTTTTAATTTTCTAAAATATTCAACCTAGGAACATTAATTTTAACACACATGGACTTGACTAATTAATATTCTGTAAGTGGGAACTATTTGGTACTTTTCTGTTCTTCAAATTTTACCTTTTAGATTCTTTATAATGGTTAACCGGAACACACGGTCCTTATTAAATGAGAATTTATTGAGAGATTTTTGTACTTTTTCGTTTTTCCGATGGTACTTTTTGATATATTTACGATATTGAACATAGATATTGAAAATAAAATTTAAAAGGGACCTTAGTAAATGAGAATCTAATGAAAGGGACTTTTGGTACTTTTTCATTCATTAAAAAACACGGAAACAAAATTTTTGATTTAATGATAATCTATTAGAGATATTTTATAGTACTTTTTTCAAATAGTATTTTCGAAATTTTTCATAATGTGGAAGCTAAATGAATGAAACTAAAAATACAAGCTTCTTACTGAATGCCAATTTAATCAAGTGGTATTGAACTTATAAAAATGAAACATTAAAAAATGTTTAATCAATTTTAATTTTTATTAAAAGTAAACAAAATTTTTTATGTATTTAAATTAAGGGTATGCTAGTTTCTAATAAAAAGATTAAAATCTATATAAATAACTTTGAGGTAGATGTAAATTCCTCTGCCAAAATTTTTAAGGTTAGATCCATATTTACTCCCCTATGAGCCCTCTTGTAGAAAATCTTTTTTCTTTGTCAATAATACGTAAAAATATTCCACAATACACACAAAATTATCCACCTTTTTTAACATAATGACTGGTAACGGTATCATATAGTCATATTTGATTTATAATAAATTTACTTTCTATATTAATTTCTTAATTACTTTTTTATGATAAACAATATTTATTGGTTGCTTTTTATAACAATACTCCAGAAGCATTGCAATAAGTTGTTCTGATTTATCTACTTCTCAGAATGGGTTCATGCAAAATCATTTCAGATTTCTGAAAAGAAATCTTAAAAATAATGATATCACCTTTACTTCTATATCCAGTTTTGAGGAACAGTTTCTATAGTATTTCTAATAAGTTCTTCAGCAATACTTAGTTATACACTAGTTCATTGGAACGTATGAATCGCGGAACTCCTTGATAAATCTTAAAAACATAAATTTAATAAACTTAATTTCTTTATATATTAGAGGATTTCACAAAAATAAATAATTTCTAATATTTGAGACAAAATTAATAGAATTGAATTTAAAGTAGTGGAAAATTGTAGAAATGAAATATTGTAGAATTGAAATAACTATTAAAACAACATCATACACTTTGCACTTATTCGATTAACCGAATAATTTTGAATTATCCGATTATTAACCGGCCAACTTAAACCCCACATAATTATTTGTCGAATAAACCGAATAAGACAAAAACCCGATTAATTGAATACTCTATTATCTATATATACCATGATGTGGTATAAAACAGTCAGTACGAATTTTTTTACAAAAACAA
>NW_025806113.1:0-2810 GCF_022045245.1 Lucilia cuprina
TTCTAGTTCAGTTCTAGTTCAGTTCTAGTTCTGTTCTAGTTCTGTTCTAGTTCTGTTCTAGTTTTGTTCTAGTTCTGTTCTAGTTCTGTTCTAGTTCTAGTTCTAGTTCAGTTCTAGTTCAGTTCTAGTTCAGTTCTAGTTTTGTTCCAGTTTTTGAAGTTCAGTTCTAGTTTTGTTCCAGTTTTGTTCCAGTTCTGTTCTAGTTCTGTTCTAGTCCTGTTCTAGTTTTGCTCTAGTTCTGTTCTACTTCTGTTCTAGTTCTGTTCTAGTTCTGTTCTAGTTCTGTTCTAGTTCTGTTCTAGTTCTGTTCTAGTTCTGTTCTAGTTCTGTTCTAGTTCTGTTCTAGTTCAGTTCTAGTTCATTTCTAGTTCAGTTCTAGTTCAGTTCTAGTTCAGTTCTAGTTCTCTTCTAGTTCTGTTCTAGTTCTGTTCTAGTTTTGTTCTAGTTCTGTTCTAGTTCTGTTCTAGTTCTGTTCTAGTTCTGTTCTAGTTCTAGTTCTGTTCTAGTTCTGTTCTAGTTCTGTTCTAGTTCTGTTCTAGTTCAGTTCTAATTCAGTTCTAGTTCAGTTCTAGTTCAGTTCTAGTTCAGTTCTAGTTTTGTTCCAGTTTTTGAAGTTCAGTTCTAGTTTTGTTCCAGTTCTGTTCTAGTTCTGTTCTAGTCCTGTTCTAGTTTTGCTCTAGTTCTGTTCTACTTCTGTTCTAGTTCTGTTCTAGTTCTGTTCTAGTTCTGTTCTAGTTCTGTTCTAGTTCTGTTCTAGTTCTGTTCTAGTTCTGTTCTAGTTCTGTTCTAGTTCTGTTCTAGTTCTGTTCTAGTTCTGTTCTAGTTCTGTTCTAGTTCTGTTCTAGTTCTGTTCTAGTTCTGTTCTAGTTCTGTTCTAGTTCTGTTCTAGTTCTGTTCTAGTTCTGTTCTAGTTCTGTTCTAGTTCTGTTCTAGTTCTGTTCTAGTTCTGTTCTAGTTCTTTTCTAGTTCTATTCTAGTTCTATTCTAGTTCTGTTCTAGCTCTGTTCTAGTTCTAGTTCTGTTCTAGTTCTGTTCTAGTTCTCTTCTAGTTCTGTTCTAGTTCTCTTTTAGTTGTGTTCTAGTTCTGTTATAGTGCTGTTTTAGTTCTGTTCTAGTTCTGTTCCAGTTCTGTTCCAGTTCTGTTCTAGTTCTGTTATAGTGCTGTTTTAGTTCTGTTCTAGTTCTGTTCTAGTTCTGTTCTAGTTCTGTTCTAGTTCTGTTCTAGTTTTGCTCTAGTTCTGTTCTAGTTCTGTTCTAGTTCTGTTCTAGTTCTGTTCTAGTTCTGTTCTAGTTCTGTTTTAGTTCTGTTCTAGTTCTGTTCTAGTTCAGTTCTAGTTCTGTGTTAGTTCTGTTCTACTACAGTTTATTTTAATTCTAGTTATGTCGAAAGATATTAAAATAACAAACACGTTCACGTAAAAAAAATCTACAATGCAGCATTATAATTAACCCTTTCTGAACTATGACTAAAACAGAACAGAATTATATTAATATAAGTGTTAAGAATTTATGAGACTGCAGTATATAAAAACATACGATTTAATATACATCGGCATTATGATGAAGTAGAGGCGCAATAAATTTTATAAAAGAAGAAAAATATAACTAGTACTTATGTCACGTTTTAGAGCAAAAAATATGTTTGAAAAGTGTATAGGTTAGCATAAACACTATGTCAAAGTGAAAAAGAGCGACAGAATGCTTAAAAGAAAACATGGAAAATTAAATTAAATTTATAAAATGAGTGAGCCTCACTTAATTGTTTATAAAATCAATATTACTGGATTGATTTTACTAAATTATAACTTATTTTATTTGTAATATATTTAGCTATATGGTCCTTAAAATAAAAAACGTATTTGCGATTATTGGTATCAAAATAATTTTCTTAAACAACGGTCTTTAGATTGAAAAACTTGAATGATAATCTTATAAAATCTGTTTGTTTGTCCCAAAATCTTTCTTTTTACACAAATTTCATTATTTTGTTTTAATTTTTTCTTACTCTCTTTCGTGGCATTTGTCCAGCTTTCCTTTATTGTTTGTGTTTTATTGAGCTTAAATAACTATTATTTGGTTTTGTGTTGAAATAACATAAAGAAATCTTTATTGATGGCCGGTCTGATAAATCATGACAAAAATATGGTATATTAAAACAAATAAAGCAAGAAATAAAACGTTAAATGAAGCCTTAAAGTATGCTTTATAAATGTATTTGTTAAATATCCTTTGCAAATGCCTAAATATTTTGAAAAAAATAAGTGAATCAATAAAAGGAATTAGAACTGAACTAGATTGAAACAAGAACATAACTAGGAGAGAACTAGAACAGAAGAGAACTAAAACAGAACTAGAACAAAACTATAACAGAACTATAACAGAACTATAACAGAACTATAACAGAACTAGAACAGAACTAGAACAGAACTAGAACAGAACTAGAACAGAACTAGAACAGAACTAGAACAGAACTAGAACAGAACTAGAACAGATCTCGAACAGAACTAGAACAGAACTAGAACAGAACTAGAACATAACTAGAACAGAACTAGAACAGAACTAGAACAGAGCTAGAACAGAACTAGAACAGAACTAGAACAGAACTAGAACAGAACTAGAACAGAACTAGAACAGAACTAGAACAGAGCTAGAACAGAACTAGAACAGAACTAGAACAGAACTAGAACAGAATTAGAACAGAACTAGAACAGAGCTAGAACAGAACTGGAACAGAACTAGAACAGAACTAGAACAGAACTAGAACAGAACTAGAACAGAACTAGAACAGAACTAGAACAGAACTAGAACAG
>NW_025806114.1:0-1055 GCF_022045245.1 Lucilia cuprina
GGTAGATAGATAGATAGATAGATAGATAGATAGATAGATAGATAGATAGATAGATAGATAGATAGATAGATAGATAGATAGATAGATAGATAGGTAGATAGATAGATACACCTAAATAGGCACACGGACATTTCTAACACTTATTATTCGTTATTGACTTTATACTAACAAAATTATATTGAATTAAAAAACATTAACATATGTTATCCTCTTATCACAAGCAAAGAAAACTATTTATCTTAAATTGAAAATTAAATTTCGAATACAATATTAATATTAAATGAACTTTTGGAAAATATTTCATTTTCTATAAAATTTCCAATAAAATCACACACACACCCACATTAAAAAACCAAACTGAAAACTTCTTTACATTTTCATTAAATTCAATAAATCAAAAGTGTATGCGTTTGTATGTAAATCTATGTTTTTTTTATAATAATAAAACAGAATATAAAATAATCAAGTATTTGTTTTTATTGTCTTGTTTATTTAAAATTTTGTTTGAATTGTAACGCTGTTTTTTTTGGTATTGTAACCTGTAAATAGTATCAACGGACGGTAACCAACAATTATCGTTTTGTTTATTCAATAAATAATGAAAATTTATTCAATTTAAAATTCATGAATAAAATAAATAGTTGTGTGATTTTTTGGAATATATTGATTTTAAATGACATTTATATGAATAGATTTTTATTTTAAATTAAGGAAATGAAAAGGAACAATAAGGATTTTGTTTTTAAGCTAAATGGTAATGTACTTAGCAATCATTTAAAACGTTTAAATATTATGTTGTAAAGTTAAAAAAAAAAAATTTTAAATTCTATAGTATAGTCTTTAGTCTATTCTATAATCTATAGTCTAGTTTAGTTTAGAAAACTGTAGTTTATAGTGTAGTCTAAAGTAAAGTCTATAGTCTAGTCTGAATTCTTGTCTATAGTCTTGTCTATAGTCCAGTCTAAAGTCTAGTCTATAGTCTAGTCTATAGTCTAGTCTATAGTCTAGTCTATAGTCTAGTCTATAGTCTAGTCTATAGTCTAGTCTATAGTCTA
>NW_025806115.1:0-1890 GCF_022045245.1 Lucilia cuprina
CAGTTGTATGGGGGCTTGGTGAAATAATGAACCGATCTTAACCATTTTCAATAGGGACAATAGAAGATCATATACCAAATTTTATTCAATTATGTTCAAAATTGCGGCCTGTAGTTTGATTACAATGTTTACATGGACAGACGGACGGAAAGACGGACGGATGGACGGACATAGCAAAATCGACTCAGAAAATGTTTCTAAGCCGATTGATATACTTTAAGCACAAACCCAATATACCCTCCCCACTAAAGTGGTGTTGGGTATAACTAAGGATTTCAAAAAAATGTAAAGCATTATCTAATCAAATTTAACTTTTAAGATTTTAAACGGCTATAGATCGTAGTTGTATACTTTAACATCATAAAAAACTGAAAGTCAAAGTAAATGTTCATGTAATATTAAAATCAAAGAAACTAAATTGTTAATAAAGTAGTATTTTCTTTTCATATTATTTATTAAGTAATATAAACCAAGTAAATTTTCGGTTTCTGTGAGAAGCAATTTTCATTTTGAAAATATGCATGTTTGTGACGGAAGTTTCAAAAAAAAAAAAAAAAAACAAGGTGTCAAAGAAAAAATAACAAATAATATAAAACAATGTGAAATTTAAAACACTGTTACCATAGCTACCCAAAAAAACTCATCAAAATGCTCATTTACGAATTTTCACATGTGGAGCAAAAAACAAATAAATTATTTTTTTATTTGCAACATAAAAAGATTAAGGCGCTCGACATCAAAAAAAAATAAAATAATAATATAAAACAGAAGTAAGCAAAGTTATAAACAGCATGATATTTTTATTATTTTTGTGTAGTTTTGGTAGACAGAGGGGAGAAAACAAAGAAACAAACAAATCTTTAAATTTTCATATATAACTAACAAATATCTAATTACTGTTAACAAATCAAAACAGAAAATTTTCTTTATTTAAAATTTACTTAAATTACATCTTACACACCTTGTCGACATATCTCATTAACTCATTTATAAATTAGTATACATTTGTAACAGCCTATCAAATTTCAATACAAAATTGAAATCTGAAAACAGTTTAATGAATTATAATTGAAATTCTATATCCCAATAAGAAATAACTGCCAACTCATTAAAATTTCTTATTAACTACAATTACAATAATAAGACGTAATTGTAGGTCTATTATTTTAACTTGCCAGACACAAAAGTCAGCAGAAGAAAAGCAAGTTTCTCAAATCAAAAGGCAGACATGAAAACTCTAACAAGCAACATTGTTTAGCAAACCTATAACTGTATTTGAAGAAGGTTAAAATGACAGACTTAAATACTAACACATAACATAAAGAGAAAGTTATATGTTCTTAGGGGAGATTTTGACATTCCAAATGAGAACTGAAACTGTTTAGTGATTTTAAGTCTTAGTTTATAAATTGGATAATTGAAAGTAAATTAGCAATTACCAACAGAAGTCCACTAAAGTGATATTGTTATTCTACACAATATAACAAATGTAGTAAAGGACACAACAGGAAATTTATATAGAAATTAAACAACAACAAAATACAAATTATATTTTAAAATAATATTTACTATATTTTTACAGTTTTAAAAATATTGGTTTTTAAAAAAGTCGCGTGTCTCCCAGTATTGCACAAACTCTGTGTAGTTGCACAAAAAAGTGAACATCTTCTCAGGCTCATATCTCTCAAATGCTTCACTTAATTATGCGTATACTTAATATTTGTAATATTTAAAAAAAATTAACACGTATACGTAGAGGTGTCATTATAAATATCAGTGCAATTTTCAGTTTTAGTTCAGTTCTAGTTCAGTTCTAGTTCAGTTCTAGTTCAGTTCTAGTTCAGTTCTAGTTCAGTTCTAGTTCAGTTCTAGTTCAGTTCTAGTTCAGTT
>NW_025806116.1:0-1366 GCF_022045245.1 Lucilia cuprina
AAAAATGATGCCTTAATGACTGTCATAGCGTGAAAACTTTCAATGTTATTTGCAGCCATATCGGAACCTTAAAATACCGCGATTTAAAGCCGTGAAAATAATTATACCGATCTATCCAATTAGCCATTTTCTAAACATATATTAAGCAACAAATTATATACCAAAACAAATGGCAACTATAATGCAATAAAAATATATATAAACCACTGCTATAACATGAAAACTATAAAAGATATTTGCAACCATATCGGAGCCTTAAATTACCGCATTTTTAAACCTGTACCAATAAATATACCGATCTATCCAATTTTTGTAAAAATTCATTATGCCACAAATTATACACCAAAACAAAGTGCAACTGTAATGCTTTAAAATGATGCATAAAAGATTGTTCTGGCATGAAAACTGTCAAAGTTATTCACAACCATATCGGAACCTTAAAATACCGCCTTTTTAAACCTGGGAAAATAATTCTACCGATCTATCCAACTGGCCATTTTCTAAAAATACATTATGCAATAAATTATATACCAAAACAAATGGCAACTATAATGCAATACAAAGATATATAAACGACTGCTATAACATGAAAACTATAAATGATATTTGCAACCATATTGGAGCCTTAAATTACCGCATTTTTAAACCTGTACCAATAAATATACCGATCTGTCCAATTTTAGTAAAAATTCATTATGCCACAAATTATACACTAAAACAAAGTGCAATTTTAATGCTTTAAAATGGTGCATAATCGACTGTCCTAGCACGAAAACTGCCAAAGTTGATTGCAACCATATCGGAACCTCAGATTACTGCGTTTATTAAACATAGAACAATAATTCTACCGATCTATCAAATTGACCAATTTGTAAAAACACACATTATGCTACAAATGATATACCATATTAAAGTGCAATCATAATGCTTTAAAATGATGCCTTAATGACTGTCATAGCGTGAAAACTGTCAATGTTATTTGTAGCCATATCGGAACCTTAAAATACCGCGTTTTTAAAGTTGTGAAAATAATTATACCGATCTATCCAATTAGCCATTTTCTAAAAATATATTATGCAACAAATTATATACCAAAACAAATGGCAACTATAATGCAATAAAAAGATATATAAACGACTGCTATAACACGAAAACTACAAAAGATATTTGCAACCATATCGGAGCCTTAAATTACCGCATTTCCTAACCTGTACCAATGAATATACCGATCTATCCAATTTTTTTAAAAATTCATTATGCCACAAATTATACACCAAAACAAAGTGCAACTGTAATGCACTTATAACATGAAAACTATAAAAGATATTTGCAACCATATCGGAGCCTTAAATTACCGCATTTTTAA
>NW_025806117.1:0-1117 GCF_022045245.1 Lucilia cuprina
TATTTTTCACACCTTTATGAATAATACATTTTCATAAACTAGCCAGAAACAGACTTTTTGTGATAAAAGCAAAATAGAAAAACAATGACATCAACAAACAACAAAAGAGAATTTATTATTTGGCATTTTTTTCATTTGCTGGTGTTTGGAAATAATGAAATGAAATTAGAGAAGATTGTGCATAGAGTTTAAAAAAATTAACTTAAATTAATTTTCGTTATATATTCATTAGAAAAAGTTGTCTGATAGGAATTATATAAATATATAACACCTAATTGCTGTGGGTCTGAGAATGATTATGGTTAGTTTAAATTTCTCACTCAACCCTCGTCTGCTTAAAAATACATATATCTCAAAATGAAATGATAATTTAACGAATACCACGCTTAACTTCATTTTATATTATAAAACACATTCTCTTGCAACCGAACAAATATACACACTTGACGCCTAACAACAAACACCAACAAATAGAGGCTCAAAAATATACCTATCATTGTATACATGCATACATATAGCCCACTGTCTGTGTAATCTATACACATACATACATGAATGCGGAAATGAAAATGAAATTTTACACCATGATATGATAAATCATTATGTGTATTTAATAATCAAGAGTGGGCTATAATATACAAGTACAATAGCACACAGATACTTTCGCATGTTTAAGCATAACATCCACAAAAAGACAAATATACTCAAACAAATGAACAAACATATACTTATACTGTTTTAAATATCTGTACATATGGTTACACTGAATCATTCATGTACATATGGGCTTATATATAAACCGAATTACACCCATATAAATACACATATACATGCAAATATTATATGTACACACCAATTTACCTTCGTGTAGTACACATTTTTGAAAATACACACTGTATAACAAAAAATGCTGAACTGAACTACAAATGAACTGGAACTGAACTAGAATAGAACTAGAATCGAACTAGAACAGAACTAAGTAGAACTGAACTAGAACTGAACTAGAACCAAACTAAAACTGAACCAGAACTGAACTAGAACTGAACTAGAACTGAACTAGAACTGAACTAGAACTGAACTAGAACTGAACTAGAACTGAACTAGAACTGAACTAGAA
>NW_025806118.1:0-2464 GCF_022045245.1 Lucilia cuprina
TAGTCTAGTCTATAGTCTAGTCTATAGTCCAGTCTATAGTCTAGTCTATAGTCTAGTCTATAGTCTAGTCTATAGTCTAGTCTATAGTTTAGTCTATAGTCTAGTCTACAGTTTAGTCTACAGTATGTGCTATAGCGCATAACAAGGCTTGGCTATAGTCAAGATTATAGTCCAGACTAGACTGTAGCCAAGACTAAAAACTGGACTACACTAAAGGCTCAGCCTTTACTTACACTATAGACTAGACTAGACTATAATCTAAACTATAGTTCAGACTATAGGTTAGACAATGGCTTAGCCTATGGAAAAGACTAGACTATAGTCCAGATTAAAGTTAAATTATTGAAATGGCTAGACTATAGTCCAGTAGTCCAGATGAAAGAGATATAGACTATTTTAGTGCAAATTAGACTATAGATAAGGCTATGTTTATTTATAATATATAAAAGCATACTTTTAGGCTATTTAAATTATGGCACATTTACTGCCTGCTTTTAGGCTGGCAATTCATATATTTATCATTTATTGATAACAATTTTAAAAGATTCACATTTTTATTTATCACATACATAAAATATATGTGCGGTTGGCATATTGTTAAATTGGTAGCAACTGAAATATCGTTGTCCGATATTTCTTGCTTGCTTGACCATATGTTTTTGTGGTTATAATGTATATTGGCCAACAGATTTTTTTATATATTTAATGATTTTAAAATTATGATGAGGATAGCTGCAACTATATATAGTGAAAAGAAAAAAATAACTTCTTTATTAATTGAAAAGACAAATAATGCAATGAAATTTCAATATATTATGCAACAATACAACAACAATAAATAGCACAACCAGCAACACAACCGAAATGATGACAACTACAAACTACCCTTTGATTTAAACATTTACACACAACATGTAAATACATATACAAATGTAAATACCTTAACATCCTTACATGCAGGCAGAGTAGAGGAAATAAAACAGGTTGAAAGGATATTCATTATCCATAATACTTGTGATGATGAGTGCAATTTCGATAATGTGGTCTTACATGGCGGCCACAAAATATTGGTTTCGTATACATGGCCACTTTCAGCAGTTTAAACCACATACAGAAACAAAAATATATTTTGGCTTTTTACGGCATTGGTTTATTGTTTTTCTGGTAATAATTTAAAAACTATAATGTAATAATTTCAATACTAAATGTTGAACTATTTGGATAACTATGAATGATATTTCTCGAATGGGAAAATAAAGGTTTGTGTTGTTGTATTTTTTTCAATTAATAAATAAACATACAAAAAGCTTATCATGTATGGTTTAAATGAAGCTGAAAAGTATGTTTAGATACATACATACATACATACATACATACATACATACATACATACATACATACATACATACATACATACATACATACATACATACATACATACATACATACATACATTCATACATACATACACATACATATGGAAGTTTAAATATCATGGATTTAGAAATACTCCCTTAAAAATATAAATTCTTAATAAATATTATACATTTTTTTAAAATTAATATATTTAAAGTTTTAGTTAACTCCCCAAGAGTACACTACATATTTTTATACCAAAAGTATGCAACACTTAATTTTAAATTCCCATAAAAGCCATACTTTTTTACGCAAAAAAAACATTGTTTTAAATCATTTTGCCATAAAAATGGATAAACTTCATTTTTATTTGCACAAAAATTCAAGTTCATTGGAGGTTATATTTTTTCTCATTTTGCCTGCAAAATGCCTAAAAAAATATTTTATATAAAATATTTTAAACCATTTTTTATATAAACAAACTTTCCATTTCATTTCCTCTGTGTTAACGCAAAAACCAAACAGACCAACAAATATATAAACCAAATCGCTATTTCAACCCTTTTGTGCAGCATACTTCCTCCAACTCTAACGGAAAGTGTAGCAAAGTGAATAGTGAATGAATGAATGTCAACAAATGCATTTTTAGCAGAGCGATGTGAAAAGCTTTAGAAACGCATATTTTAAAAGCATATGTTCAAAATATTTCCCGCAAAAAGTTTGGGGTGTTTGGAGTCAATTGAAGTTTGTATTTTAAATTAACAAAATCGTGGTTGTTGAATGCTACGTTTGCGTATCAGTTGAACATAAAAGCTAAATAAATAATGTCATAACACCTAAAAGAATACTTTATAATTGAAATGATAAAAAATTGTAATACAAAGAGTTTGGTACTTCGTTTTTTAAAGCTGTAGAATAACATTCAGTTTCAGTTCTAGTTTAGTTCAATTTCATTTCTATTCAGTTCTAGTTCAGTTTTAGTTGAGATTAAGTTCAGTTATAGTTCTAGTTCTAGTTCAGTTCTAGTTCAGTTCTAGTTCAGTTCTAGTTCAGTTCTAGTTCAGTTCTAGTTCAGTTCTAGTTCAGTTCTAGTTCAGTTCTAGTTCAG
>NW_025806119.1:0-1722 GCF_022045245.1 Lucilia cuprina
TTCATGTTATAGCAGTCGTTTATATATCTTTTTATTGCATTATAGTTGCATTTTGTTTTGGTGTATAATTTGTGGCATAATGAATTTTTAAAAAAAATTGGATAGATGTGTATATTTATTGGTACAGGTTTAGAAATGCGGTAATATAAGGCTCCGATATGGTTGCAAATATCTTTTATAGTTTTCATGTTATAGCAGTCGTTTGTATATCTTTTTATTGCATTATAGTTGCCATTTGTTTTGATATATAATTTGTTGCATAATATATTTTTAGAAAATGGCCAATTGGATAGATCGGTAGAATTATATTCAAAGGTTTAAAAAGGCGGTAATTTGAGGTTCCGATATGGTTGTGAATAACTTTAACAGTTTTCGTGTTATAGCAGTCGTTTATATATCTTTTTGTTGCATTATAGTTGCACTTTGTTTTGGTGTATAATTTGTGGCATAATGAATTTTTAAAAAAATTGGGTAGATGGGTATATTTATTGGTACAGGTTTAGAAATGCGGTAATTTAAGGCTCCGCTATGGTTGCAAATATCTTTTATAGTTTTCATGTTATAGCAGTCGTTTATATATCTTTTTATTGCATTATAGTTGCCATTTGTTTTGGTATATAATTTGTTGCATAATATATTTTTAGAAAATGGCCAATTGGATAGATCGGTAGAATTATTTTCCCAGGTTTAAAAGGCGGTAATTTGAGGTTCCGATATGGCTGTAAATAACTTTGACAGTTTTCATGTTATAGCAGTCGTTTATATATCTTTTTATTGCATTATAGTTGCACTTTGTTTTGGTGTATAATATGTGGCATAATGAATTTTTAAAAAAATTGGATAGATGGTTATATTTATTGGTACAGGTTTAGAAATGCGGTAATTTAAGGCTCCGATATGGTTGCAAATATCTTTTATAGTTTTCATGTTATAGCAGTCGTTTATATATCTTTTTATTGCATTATAGTTGCCATTTGTTTTGGTATATAATTTGTTGCATAATATATTTTTAGAAAATGGCCAATTGGATAGATCGGTAGAATTATTTTCCCAGGTTTAAAAAGGCGGTAATTTGAGGTTCCGATATGGTTGTGAATAACTTTGACAGTTTTCATGTTATAGCAGTCGTTTATATATCTTTTTATTGCATTATAGTTGCATTTTGTTTTGGTGTATAATTTGTGGCATAATGAATTTTTAAAAAAATTGGATAGATGGGTATATTTATTGGTACAGGTTTAGAAATGCGGTAATTTAAGGCTCCGATATGGTTGCAAATATCTTTTATAGTTTTCATGTTATAGCAGTCGTTTATATATCTTTTTATTGCATTATAGTTGCCATTTGTTTTGGTGTATAATTTGTTGCATAATATATTTTTAGAAAATGGCCAATTGGATAGATCGGAAGAATTATTTTCCCAGGTTTAAAAAGGTGGTAATTTGAGGTTCCGATATGGTTGTGAATAACTTTGACAGTTTTCATGTTATAGCAGTCTTTTATATATCTTTTTATTGCATTATAGTTGCATTTTGTTTCGGTGTATAATTTGTGGCATAATGAATTTTAAAAAAAATGGATAGATGGGTATATTTATTGGTACAGGTTTAGGTTTACAATTTGTGGCATAATGAATTTTTAAAAAAATTGGATAGATGGGTATATTTATTGGTACAGGTTTAGAAATGCGGTAATTTAAGGCTCCGATATGGTTGCAAATAT
>NW_025806120.1:0-2088 GCF_022045245.1 Lucilia cuprina
TTTGGTGAACTTAGTCCCTACATTACTTTATAATGTCTCACGACTAAACAATAGTATAGTAAATTAGTTTTTGTATTTACCAATCCCAAACGGAATAAGAGGTCTAGGAACTAGAATTGGTCCACCTGAATTTTAAGACCTGGAAGTAAAAGAAAATTAAGGAAAATTTTAGTTTTTTATGAATATAGAAATTTTAAGCTACAATATCATTTTCACTTTTTATTGTGGATTAACTTTTATTAGTTTTTATATAATTTTTCTTTTGGTTTGGTTACTAAAGGTTTAGGTCAATGTTCACTTATATTTTGTTTACATATTTTTTTTTTTTTTTGGGCACTGTAAATTTTCAGACTTTAGTTTTCGATTTTTCACTAATTCAGTTCACTGAAAATTTTCACTCTTACACCCACTGTATTTGAAGAAAGAAGGAAAAACCATAAAATTTTTTTTTGTCACTTTTCACAACCACTGTAATTTTCTAAACCTTTGTTTTCCAACACCTTTTTTTTATTGAATTATTTTTTTTTGTCCGTACACGTTTTATACTCACTGTAAATTCCAGTCACTTTTAATTTTTGAAACATTTCTCTTTTTTTAATTAACCCGACACGATTTAAATTTTTTTTCAGTTAATTTCTGTTCGTCCGTTCACTTTTTACCCGCACTGTAAATTCCAAAATTAAATTTTTCCGATACCACGTTTTCCGAAACCCGAAATTATTTTAAATTTATTAATTTTTATTTTATTCGATTAAATTTTTTCTTTTCTATCCGGCACTCACACTTTTGACACTCACTGTAACTTTTTTATGCACAGAACCACATTTTAATTTTGGCACTTAATTCCACTTTTTATATTTCAAAAATAATTCATTTCACTTACCTTAAATTTCCGGAACGACCTTAATCCATAGTACACCGGCCCATCTGGAACAAAACCTAGAAAATTTAAAACAAAATTATTAGAAAATTTTATAAAAATAATTAAAATAATTTCCATTTTTTTTACTTACCATTTCATTCTGCTTCGATCCGCCATCTTTCAGAATCGGCCATCAGTTTTTTTTATATAGGCCCAGGGCCGTCAACATGATATCTGTAAAGAAAGAAAATTTGGTTGTGTTAGTTAGCAACACCACTAATAAAATTCCCATTTGTATAACACTTTTACTTACCTTGTTTAAAAACCCCTTTATTGGCCATAAATCTCCACCAGAACCTGTAAAGAAACAAAAGAAACAATTATTATATTGTTTTAAACTATTTAAATTAATACTTTTATTGTTTTAATGTTTATTAACAAAAAATTTACTTACCTCGTTGTACCCATTGATTTTTTTTGTTTGGGTGCTTCTTCTTCACCCACGCGTAGTATTTTTCTTATTTGCCTCCTCCTCTTCCATTCATTCAAGCAGCTGTTCACAGTACGTCGCCGCCTGGCCAGTTTTTAACGGCGGTACAGAGTTGTACTTTTGTTCTCGAATGAATAAGGGTTGCCATAGTGGAAATTTTTGTATGGGAATAATAAAATACCCAAAATCCCAGAAAAGTTATAGGGCTTTAGGGTAGTTCAGAAATATTAGGGTGCTTTTTTCCCTCCCATCCTGTATCCAGGGATGGATAACAGGAGTGGTGGGGTTTGTCGTGTGCACCCTGTAATAGAGCTACTGAATAGAAGAAGAAGAAACATAAACAGGTGGCAACACAATGAAAAAGGGATTTTTTTTTTTGGGAAGAAGAAGATGAATAAAACCAAAAACAAATAGCTTAAAAAAAAAAAATTATGTAGGCAAACAAATTGCTGAAAATTTGTTGAAGCCATATTGGTAACCGAGGTTTCTAGATGCCAAAAGGAAGAAAGGTCGGTCTTTTTGATTTTTGCTCGGAGAGATGAAGAAGGTGGAGTCTGTGGCCTCATCATAAAAAAAACTAAATTTTTGATTTTATAAATTAAATCAATTTTATTTAAAAAAAAGAATTAACTAAACTTAAAGCTAAACTTAAAACTAAACTTAAAACTAAATTTTTAAATTAAACCAAAGCAAAACACAAACCTGCAAAGCCACTTCAACACCGACTCCATCCAAC
>NW_025806121.1:0-1472 GCF_022045245.1 Lucilia cuprina
ACAGAACTAGAACAGAACTAGAACAGAACTAGAACAGAACTAGAACAGAACTAGAACAGAACTAGAACAGAACTAGAACAGAACTAGAACAGAACTAGAATTGAACTACAACTAAACAAGAACAGAACTAGAACAGAACTAGAACAGAACTAGAACGGAGCTGACACCAGGAGTTGACTTGCATTCCACCATAAAGATTAACCCCCATATTCATAAAGATAGTAATCTGTTATTTTTGGTTTATTACGCACATTTTCAATACAAAATTCCTACAATAAACCATCAATAACTTTAATAAGCATGGATGAATATTGTGGTAAAGATTTAGCATGGTGATGATTTGACAATGAAAATATGTAATTGGTTTTTAATGGATTTTGATCAAATCCAAAAAAAAAAAAACTAAAACAATATTTGTAAAAAAACTAACTAATAAAAAATTAGTTTTGTCTTTTACAAAAACCTCAGCTTTAATTATTTTTTTTAAATCCTTGCGAAAAACATATTTTCTAAGATATCATAAAGCAAGAAGAAAGAAAAAAACACTTCACTTAGAAAGTCAAGGTTACGGAAACGACTGCTGCACACAACACACTACACTACTTAACATTGAGCAGCAACATATGTATGTTGTGCCCCCAGAAAATATGTTAATGAATGTACTAAAACGTTACAACTGCAAGAGCAGCAACAGCAATTAACGCAGTAATTGCCAACAAGAAAATGATGTCGACAGCATTTACTATGACAGAAACTACAGTGGCAAACACATTAATGTTACAGTCAACAGCTGCAGCAGACTAGTGTCTTTGTGAGATATTTTTTCTTACATTTTTATAAGTGTTTGCAACTTGTTTCTTAAAGCAAAATAAAAACCTTCAAACAAAAACTAAAAAAGGAAAACATTAGTATATGTAGACAAAAATAAAAAAAACTACTTTAATTACTACAAGGTAGAGAACATACTTGTCTAAAAACGTTTTTTTCTTTTTACCAAAGAAAGGTTACAAGTACAAGGTCTACTTTATAAATCCAAAATAAAAAAATTACCGACAAATTCTACAAATAAATATACACATGCTAACAACTAAAAATAACTTATAGTATTGAATTTAAATCTTTAAAATTTAGAAAATTTAAAACGTCGCCATCAACAGCAAAACGCATGAAGTTTAGTGTGCAAAAACTCTGACAAAAATTCAAAGTAAAAAATCGCTTTAATTTTCTTCTTATTTGAGGAAAATTATTCTTATTTTTTCGTTAATTTGCAGTTTTATTTAAGTCAACAAAATTGAGAAAAATACAGACGACATGCCTGAACAGGATAATTATGATGACGAGGTAAATTATTTTTTAAATATCACTAGATTTTAAATATGTAAAAGTTAAGAATAAATTTAAAATAATTTGAAAAATAATTTTTATTAAAAATTTAAATTAATTTTCTGTAAGAAAATATATCAGAGTTCAGT
>NW_025806122.1:0-3212 GCF_022045245.1 Lucilia cuprina
TCATTTGTGGCATAATGTGTTCTTCTAAAAAATTGTCAATTTGAAGGATCGGTAGAATTGTTGTTCTATGTAAAAAACACTGTGATTTGATGTTCCGATATGGTTGCAAATAACTTTAACAGTTTTCATGCCAGGACAATCGTTTATGCATCATTTTAAAGCATTACAGTTGCACTTTGTTTTGGTGTACAATTTGTGGCATAATGAATTTTTACAAAAATTGGATAGATCGGTATATTTATTGGTACAGGTTTGGAAATGCGGTAATTTAAGGCTCCGATATGGTTGCAAATATCTTTTATAGTTTTCATGTTATAGCAGTGGTTTATATATCTTTTTATTGCATTATAGTTGCCATTTGTTTTGGTATATAATTTGTTGCATAATATATTTTTAGATATGGTTGTGAATAACTTTGACAGTTTTCACGCTATGACAGTCATTTATGAATCATTTTAAAGCATTATGATTGCACTTTAATATGGTATATCATTTGTAGCATAATGTGTTTTTACAAATTGGTCAATTTGATAGATCGGTAGAATTATTGTTCTATGTTTAATAAACGCAGTAATCTGAGGTTCCGATATGGTTGCAATTAACTTTGGCAGTTTTCGTGCTAGGACAGTCGTTTATGCACCACTTTAAAGCATTAAAATTGCCATTTGTTTTGGTATATATATTACTGCATAATGTATTTTTTGAAAATGGCCATGGCGATTATATATCTTTTTATTGCATTATAGTTGCCAATTGTTTTGGTATATCATTTGTTGCAGAATATATTTTTAGAAAATGGCTAATTGGATATATCGGTATAATTATTTTCACAGCATTAAAAACGCGGTATTTTAAGGTTCCGATATGGCTGCAAATAACAGTGGCAGTTTTCACGCTATGACAGTCATTTAGGCATCATTTTAAAGCATTATGATAGCACTTTAATTTGGTATATCATTTGTAGCATAATGTGTATTTTTAGAAATTGGTCAATTTGATAGATCGGTAGAATTATTGTTCTATGTTTAATAAACGCAGTAATCTGAGGTTCCGATATGGTTGCAATTAACTTTGGCAGTTTTCGTGCTAGGACAGTCGTTTATGCACCATTTTAAAGCATTAAAATTGCCATTTGTTTTGGTATATAATTTACTGCATAATGTATTTTTAGAAAATGGCCAGTTGGATAGATCGGTAGAATTATTTTCCCAGGTTTAAAAAGGCGGTAATTTGAAGTTCCGATATGGTTGTGAATAACTTTGACAGTTTTCATGCTATGACAGTCATTTATGCATCATTTTAAAGCATTATGATTGCACTTTAATTTGGTATATCATTTGTGGCATAATGTGTTCTTCTAAAAAATGGTCAATTTGAAGGATCGGTAGAATTGTTGTTCTATGTTTAAAAACACTGTGATTTGAGGTTCCGGTATGGTTGCAAATAACTTTGACAATTTTCATGCCAGAACAATCGTTTATGCATCATTCTAAAGCATTACAGTTGCACTTTGTTTTGGTGTACAATTTGTGGCATAATGAATTTTTACAAAAATTGGATAGATCGGTATATTTATTGGTACAGGTTTAAAAATGCGGTAATTTAAGGCTCCGATATGGTTGCATATAACATTTATAGTTTTCATGTTATTGCAGTCGTTTATATATCTTTTTATTGCATTATAGTTGCCATTTGTTTTGGTATATAATTTGTTGCAGAATATATTTTTAGAAAATGGCTAATTGGATAGATCGGTATAATTATTTTCACAGCTTTAAAAACGCGGTATTTTAAGGTTCCGATATGGCTGCAAATAACATTGGCAGTTTTCACGCTATGACAGTCATTTAGGCATCTTTTTAAAGCATTATGATTGCACTTTAATATGGTATATTATTTGTAGCATAATGTGTGTTTTTACAAATTGGTCAATTTGATAGATCGGTAGAATTATTATTCTATGTTTAATAAACGCAGTAATCTGAGGTTCCGATATGGTTGCAATTAACTGTGGCAGTTTTCGTGCTAGGACAGTCGTTTATGCACCATTTTAAAGCATTAAAATTGCCATTTGTTTTGGTATATAATTTATTGCATAATGTATTTTTAGAAAATGGCCAGTTGGATAGATCGGTAGAATTATTTTCGCAGGTTTAAAAAGGCGGTAATTTGAAGTTCCGATATGGTTGTGAATAACTTTGACAGTTTTCACGCTATGACAGTCATTTATGCATCATTTTAAAGCATTATGATTGCACTTTAATTTGGTATATCATTTGTAGCATAATGTGTATTTCTAGAAATTATTCAATTTGATAGATCGGTAGAATTATTGTTCTGTGTATAATAAACGCAGTAATCTGAGGTTCCGATATGGTTGCAATTAACTTTGGCAGTTTTCGTGCTAGGACAGTCGCTTATGCACCATTTTAAAGCATTAAAATTGCCATTTGTTTTGGTATATCATTTATTGCATAATGTATTTTTAGAAAATGGCCAGTTGGATAGATCGGTAGAATTATTTTCCCAGGTTTAAAAAGGCGGTAATTTGAAGTTCCGATATGGTTGTGAATAACTTTGACAGTTTTCACGCTATGACAGTCATTTAGGCATCATTTTAAAGCATTATGATTGCGCTTTAATATGGTATATCATATGTAGCATAATGTGTATTTTTAGAAATTGGTCAATTTGATAGCTATGACAGTCATTTATGCATCATTTTAAAGCATTATGATTGCACTTTAATTTGGTATATCATTTGTGGCATAATGTGTTCGTCTAAAAAAATGGTCAATTTGAAGGATCGGTAGAATTGTTGTTCCATGTTTAAAAACGCTGTGATTTGAGGTTCCGATATGGTTGCAAATAACTTTGACAGTTATCATGCCAGGACAATCGTTTATGCATCATCTTAAAGCATTACAGTTGCACTTTGTTTTGGTGTATAATTTGTGGCATAATGAATTTTTAAAAAAAATTGGATATATCGGTATATTTATTGGTACAGGTTTAAAAATGCGGTAATTTAAGGTTCCGATATAGTTGCAAATATCTTTTATAGTTTTCATGTTATAGCAGTCGTTTATATTTCGTTTTATTGTATTATAGTTGCCATTTGTTTTGGTATATAATTTGTTGCAGAATATATTTTTAGAAAATGGCTAATTGGATAGATCGGTATAATTATTTTCACAGCTTTAAAAACGCGG
>NW_025806123.1:0-1729 GCF_022045245.1 Lucilia cuprina
TTATATATCTTTTTATTGCATTATAGTTGCCATTTGTTTTGGTAAATAATTTGTTGCATAATATATTTTTAGAAAATGGCTAATTGGATAGATCGGTAGAATTATTTTTACAGCTTAAAAAACGCGGTGTCACGCTATGACAGTCATTTAGGCATCATTTTAAAGCATTATGATTGCACTTTAATATGGTATATCATTTGTAGCATAATGTGTGTTGTTACAAATTGGTCAAATTGATAGATCAGTAGAATTGTTGTTCTTTATTGTCATTTATGCATCATTTTAAAGCATTATGATTGCACTTTAATTCGGTATATCATTTGTGGCATAATGTGTTCGTCTAAAAAATGTTCAATTTGAAGGATCGATAGAATTGTTGTTCTATGTTTAAAAACGCTGTGATTTGAGGTTCCGATATGGTTGCAAATAACTTTGACAGTTGCACTTTGTTTTGGTGTATAATTTGTGGCATAATGAATTTAAAAAAAAAAATGGATGGATCGGTATATTTATTGGTACAGGTTTAGAAATGAGGTAATTTAAGGCTCCGATATGGTTGCAAATATCATTTATAGTTTTCATGTTATTGCAGTCGTTTATGTATCTTTTTATTGCATTATAGTTGCCATTTGTTTTGGTATATAATTTATTGCATAATATATTTTTGTATCATTTGTAGCATAATGTGTTTGTCTAAAAAATGGTCAATCTGGATGGATCGGTAGAATTGTTGTTCTATGTTTAAAAACGCTGTGATTTGAGGTTCCGATATGGTTGCAAAAAAACTTTGACAGTTTTCATGCCAGAACAATCGTTTATGCATCATTTTAAAGCATTACAGTTGCACTTTGTTTTGGTGTATAATTTGTGGCATAATGAATTTTTAAAAAAAATGGATGGATCGGTATATTTATTGGTACAGGTTTAGAAATGAGGTAATTTAAGGCTCCGATATGGTTGCAAATATCATTTATAGTTTTCATGTTATTGCAGTCGTTTATGTATCTTTTTATTGCATTATAGTTGCCATTTGTTTTGGTATATAATTTATTGCATAATATATTTTTAGAAAATGGCCAATTGGATAGATCGCTCAGTGGGGCAGAATGGAAATTTTTTGGAAATAAATCTGGCATTTCTAAATGGCTGATCCGATCGGGATAAAATTTGGCGTGAGCGTAGCCAAGGAGTGTTCGAGTTTAAGTTTTGAAGATGAACCCCGCAGATACTCCAGGGACGGAGCTGTGGCGGCTCAAAATAGAGTACCTACGACATGTAAAATTTTTAAACTCGTGCCATTTTTTTGTTTTTCACCCAAATACAAAGATTTTTATATTTTCTGAAAGCGCTTGACGAGATCTTGCTTATAATATCCGAGTTATAGGCATTTGAAAATTTAGTGATACAAAATTTACCATACCTTGGTCCGCCTTTTTTTGAATACCGGGCGTAATTTTGGACCAAATGGACTCAATTTTTTCTTGTTAGTTAGACAACAAAATTTCCAATAATATACAAAAAATTTCAGATCAATGTCATTTACAAATCCAAAAAAATACGTTTTTTAATTTAAAAATTCAAAAAATTTTAGATTTTTGCCGTTTTATAGTTTTCTAAAATATATCTTTACGCAGAACGCTCTGGCGTAAAAAACTTGTCCTATTTTTTGAAAATGTTGCCACTGCGTCCTTCCGAATATGACCTATTTTTTATCAAAACTTCAACTTTG
>NW_025806124.1:0-1253 GCF_022045245.1 Lucilia cuprina
TCTAGTCTATAGTCTAGTCTATAGTCTAGTCTATAGTCTAGTCTATAGTCTAGTCTATAGTCTAGTCTATAGTCTAGTCTATAGTCTAGTTATAGTCTAGTCTATAGTTTAGTTTATAGTCTAGTCTATAGGCTAGTCTATAGTTTAGTCTATAGTCTAGTCTACTAGATAGTCTAGTCTTTATGATATTTAAGTTTATTTTATATATTAAATTTAAAGTAATACTCAACCCATAGTGCCCACTATTTTTGGTCATTTCTAATCCACTTGTTATTGTTGTTTTCTTAAGTGTTTGTTGTTATTTGAAAATCTGTTATATTCTATGCAAATTTTTAAGTTAAAGCTGTTTTTTTGAAATATTTATTGTAAATTATGAACAGTTTATTTCAAAGTTAAAAATTTATTTATATTTTGTTATTGGTTTTTGCTATAACATCATCTTTTTATTTAATAATAAATTTTTTTTTCACACTATTATTATTATTTAAATCTATCCAATGAAAGCAACAAAATTTAATCACAATGTTTTAAAACAAAAAAACTAAATTAGTCACTCTTTAGAAAGAAATTACATACAATGGAATTGTAGAAATTTAGAAAATTTTATTTCAGTCAACGTGAAACTCTGTAAACGTAAAGTTAAAAAATCGAAACGGTCGAAAGTTATGTAAAAGTGAAAAAAATTACAAGAAAAAATTTTGAATCTTTAAATTTTAAAACAAATATTAAAAAAAGAGAAATTTAAATTTAAAAAAGTACTTACAACTCATAATTACAAAAGGTTTATACAAATTATTAACAAAAACGCAAAAGTTCTTAGAAAATTCCAAAAAAAAAAAAAATTCAAATCTTATTAAATATAGTGTAGATACTTGTCTAGTCTATTATCTAGACAAGCGTCTACTTAATTGTCTAGACAAGTGCCAACTCTCTAGTCTATTTTATGGTCTGGTCTACAGTGTAGTTTATAGTATAGTCCATAGTTTAGTCTATAGTTAAGTCTACAGTCTAGTCTATAGTCTAGTCTATAGTCTAGTCTATAGTCTTGTCTATAGTCTTATTTATAGTGTAGTCTATAGTCTAGTATGTAGTCTAGTCTATAGTTTAGTCTATAGTCTATAGTTTATTCTATAGTCTAGTCTATAGTCTAGTCTATAGTCTTGTCTATAGACTAGTCTATAGTCTAGTCTATAGTCTAGTTTATAGTCTTGTCTATAATCTAGTATATAGTCTAGTCTATAGCCTGGTCTATA
>NW_025806125.1:0-1197 GCF_022045245.1 Lucilia cuprina
TCTAGCCTATAGTCTAGTCTATAGTCTAGCCTATAGTCTAGTCTATAGTCTAGTCTATAGTCTAGTCTATAGTCTAGTCTATAGTCTAGTATATAGTCTAGTCTATAGCCTAGTCTATAGTCTAGTTTTTTTCAGAAAATGGTTCCTGTTCATTACCTGCAACAAAATACCCCCTATAAACCATATTGAGATATAACAGCAAGATACACAGCCTGCATAACGTATAAATTTAAGCCTTGTCATTGTCATTACAAAGCGCTTTTCACACTTACTCACTCGACAGCAACAACAAACAAAAACGAACGAAACGACAAGGAATACAAAAAAATATATAAACTTGTTTCAATGGCAAGATTAATACAAAGGGCCGTGAAATTTTTATAGGGATTTAAAAAATAAATCTCTATTAAAAAATGAATGAGAGGCTCAAAAGAACAAAAAAAAAGAAAGATGAATCGAAAGTTGTTGAATATGTTACTACTAGTGCATACAATACCCAAAGATGTCTAAAGTGTTAAGTTTGTGAAAAAAATTTAAAATTTGTTCATAAAATTCAGACAATAAGATGGTTAATATAATTTTGTTGTATTATTATTTTATTTCAACAAATATTAATCTACTTAGCTAGGAAGCTGTTTTTTTTTCTACGATATTTGATGTCCTTTATTAGAGGCAAATTAGAAAGGCAAAACCTTGGTAGCTGAAAAGGCCAAGTTGTTTTAGTTAGCCTCTAAGAATAATATTATGAAATAAAAAAAAAAACATGAGCAGAACATTAACCATAACATTGTAATTACATTTTTTAAGTAATTGAATATGAAATTGTAGTTAATAAGAAAGAAAGGTAAAGGAAGAAAGATTTTGCCTTTAACCCACTAGCTGTACAGGTTTCATAGAGAGAAGAACATTTTATAGTTCATAGTATAGTATAAAGTCTGGTCTACAGTCCAGCCTATAGTCTAGCCTATAGACTATTCTTTATTTAAGTCTATAATCTATACTATAGTCTAGTCTTGTCTTGCCTATAAACTTGTCCAGTCTTTAGTCTAGTCTATAGTCTAGTCTATAGTCTAGTTTATAGTCTAGTCTATAGTCTAGTCTACAGTCTAGTCTATAGACTAGTCTATAGTCTAGTCTATAGTCTAGTCTATAGTCTAGTCTATAGTCTAGTCTATAGTCTAGTCTATAGTCTAGTCT
>NW_025806126.1:0-3711 GCF_022045245.1 Lucilia cuprina
AAAAATCGCGGAATACTTTTTAAAAAAAAATTAAAAAATGTTTTTTATTCAGTTTTTGCGAAGATACTCAAAATCCAAAATTAAATAAAAATTTCGAATTTTCTTATTAGAAATTCCGGAATTCCCAAAAAAGTTTTAAAAAATCCCAAAAATGGGATTTTTTGGTTGCCTATTATATCCATACCAGGGGCGGGGTTATCGAAACCCGTTACAAAATGATTAAGAACAGAAATGATAAAACAGGTCACTATAATTTGATATCGACTATGCGATTTGAGAATTTTTGCTCAAAATTGAATTTTCCATAAAAAATAGGGTTGGACCTGGTCCCCTCGGTATCAAAAATTTTTATGTTTTGTTTCATTTATCGTATTTTATGTAAGTCAGCTTTCCAAAAAATATAAATTCTATATACATCTTCTTAGAAACTTTTTAGATAACTTAAAAAGAAAAAGATACTTTTATCCCAAAAAATAATAGCAAAAAATTCGCCTTTTTTAATGTTTTAAATTAAAATGTCTATAACCTTAGACTCAGTCATGATTTTTACATAATTCTTTCACTGCCTGATATATAAACTTATTGTTAAGCGAATAAAAGAAAAAACGGGAATATTTGGACCCACTATTATCAAAAAACTAAAGTAAGGACGGTAAAAATTTTAAAATTTTAATTTTTAAATGTGAATATCTCCTAAACTATAAGAGGTAATTTACTGCTACATTTTTTGCAGTGCTCGATGAGGAAATTCTATATACGAAATTTTTTTTAAATCAGAACTCAAATGAAGAAATAGGATCGTTTTAAAAATTGAACATAGCCGAGCCCCTTGTTGGCCTATAAGATCCAAATTCAAAACCTAAACTCGAAAACACCTCCTCTTTGTGCATACCAAATTTCATTAACATCGGATTAGCCGTTTAGAAGTTACCGAATTATTTCCCTCTTTTTTCCTATACCACTGTGTATCGCTTACGAAGAGAATACAAAAAACAAAAAACTCGTATTAAAACTCGCGATTTTAATTTTAAAAAGAGCGATATTAATAAAATAGCGATCGCGAGCGATATTTTTACCTACTCTGCTATATATAATAAATACTTACCTCTACATTGCACATAAAATCTAACCTAAAATTTTGTGAATTATATATTTATCCTATATATATTATACTTACACAATATACTTACCCAAAGTTCAGTAAACGGCATATAACGTTTTTGAAAAATTCCAAATTATTCTTATTTACGTAATTCCTTATTTCCGCGTAAGTAAACCCACACTACCCATCTCCCTCTAATCCCTAAATAAACACCCATAATAGGGGACTTTTGGTACTTTTTTGTTCTTCAAAAGGTACTTTTATAAATTTCTATAATATTAAACATAGAAACATGATATTAAAAATGTATGGCCCGGATTAAGTGAGAACCTCAAAAAGAGAACATTTTGGTACTTTATCGTTCTTCAAAAGGTACTTTTTGAAATTTCTATAATACTGAACCTAAAACCATAAAATTAATCATGTATGGCCCGGATTAAGTAAGAACCCATAATAGGGGACTTTTTGGTACTTTTCGTTCATAAAAAGTTGTTTTTGAAATTTTTATAATATTGAACATAGAAACATGAAATTAAATATGTAGAGCCCGGATTAAATGAGAACCCATAAAAAGGGACTTTTTGGTATTTTTTCGTTCTTTAAAATGTACTTTTAAAAATTTCTATAATATTGAACTTAGAAGCATTAAATTATGTATGTAGAGTCCGGATTACATGAGAACATATAAAAGCGGACTTTTTGGTACTTTATTTATAAATGTACTTTTTGAAATTTCTATAATATTGAACCTAGAAGCATGAAATTAAGTATGTAGAGTACGGATTAAATGAGAATCTATAAATGTGCACTTTTTGGTACTTTATCGTTTTTCAAAAGGTACTTCTTGAAATTTCTATAATACTGAACCTAGAAACATGTAATTAAGTATGTATGACCCAGATAAAATGAGAACCCATAAAAGGAAACTTTTTCAAAAGGTACTTTTTAAAATTTCTATAATATTTGACCCAAAAACAAGAAATTTAGACCCTATAGATGGGGACTTTTTGTTACTTAATCGTTCTTCAAAAGGTACTCTTTGAATTTTCTAAAATATCGGTAGTACAACATTAAGAAATAGAGAGGTTACCACAACTTTACAATGCCTATAAATCGGCTCGCTTACAAGGTAGCGTGTTATAAGCTAGTATATTATAAATTTCTTTGTATGTTTGTTTATTTGTTTGTGCGTCAATCACGCTTATACGGATGAACCGATTTTCTTCTTCTTGGAACATAGAAATATAAATGTCTGGAAGCATCAATAGGCTATATAACTTTCGGAAACCAGAAGGGGTAATAAATGTGTGAAAATGACAAAAAAAAAGCGAAAAACTTGAAAAAATCGGTACTTTTGTGCTTAAAAACTGTTTTTTGTATAATCTAACGAGAAATTATTTTTGACTTAGCTATCTAAAGTGTAAGAAATTTTTATTAGCAGAGTTCCGTTGCGATAGTTTGGTCAAAACGGGTAAAAAATGGGGAAATTATGAAAAACTTTCATAATTACTGTGTTTGTCCTTAAAAAGTGATTTTTGTCTGTTTTAAAGCTAAATACTTTCTATTTAGATAATTATGTGTAGTTTAGGTATTCTTTCGGAAATATGCAAATACTTGAGAAGTATTTTGCTGTAATTAGTCAAAAGGTATATTTAAGAAGAATTAATTTAAATTGGTCGAAAAGAGGAGTTTCGTGTTTTTCATAAGGCTGGGGCGACTTCAAGAAATTTTAAATAGAGATATCTCTTTACTTAGCAGTTTCGATTGGTTATACCTTTATTTCAAAAAATCAGAAAAGGACGAAATGCGGAACGCTGTAAAATTATTATTTGTTTAAATAAAGAAACAAAAGTAATTTCTACTTATATACTTACCCAATTATTCACAAACAACATTTTTATATTTTAAACGGTTTATAAATTAGATTTGGTATGAAAATTTTGTTTTATAAACCTTTTATGAAAAAAATTTTGTTTGTAAATAAGGGGGTGAAAATTTGAAATATTAATATTTTAATAAACTAAAAATTTACAGATAAAAAATTTATAAATATCAATATTTTTGACAAATTAAACTGCTATATTTTGTTATGTGTCTTATTATGACAATGACTAACCGAATTTTATAAAATTTGAACCACACACTTTAATACTGTTTTGGAAAGCTTTAATAGGCATTTTTCGAAACATGAATCAGAAAGGGTAGAAATTATTATACACGCTTTTTTCTAAGCCAATGAATATTATTTATTTTAAAGCCCCTTCACACGAGCACACAAGTAATATGGTTTGTCAAAATTTTGTACACAAGGATAAGGATGAGAACGTCTAAACACCATATGTAATAGAAATTTTGACAATCATATGTGTTTTTGATAAAATTTGATCTGAATTATATATTTTGAACTTAGATTTAAATATTAATTTGCATGTATTGATCTATAGTTTTAATACTATAAATCATTTAAAATCCCGGGCAACACCGGGTATAAAAAGCTAGTTAGTTTTATAAATTTTTTATAATTATTATTACACCAAAAATTTTAAAATTTTTCCCCGACTACATTTTAATTACACCAAAAACAAATGGAACAACAACAACGCTAAACG
>NW_025806127.1:0-2092 GCF_022045245.1 Lucilia cuprina
TATAGACTAGACTATAGACTAGACTATAGACTAGACTATAGACTAGACTATAGACTAGACTATAGACTAGACTATAGACTAGACTATAGACTAGACTATAAAGTAGACCATAATCTAAACTATAGAAGGGACTATAGACTATACACTATACTATAGGCTAGATTATATATACTAGATTGTAACCTAGACTATAGGATAATGATAAAATATATAAAATTAATTTTTTTCTGTGTATTTATTAAGGATGGTATTCCTTTTTGAAAAACAAAATACCAGTTCACATTTTGAAATAAAATTTTTATATAATTAAAATATTTTCTTGGAGTAAACATTTTCCAAATTCCTTTAAAGAAACCTTCCCTAGTAAACAATTTGTGTAGATATAAACTGAGACTTCAAACCTAATAAATGCATTGTAATCTCGGAAGTTTTTGTGTTATACAACACCAGCAGCACCTCCACCCTTACTCACACAACTTTCACCCATACATTTTCACCTCCAGGCAATAAATGTCTGCGTAAACAACAGCAACAAACAACTACGGCAAACAAAATACAACAATAAGAACTTTCAACATGTTGCTGTAATAAAATCATTACTCTGTACAAAAGCAGCGCCAGAGGAGCACTATAAATTGAATGTAGGGAAAGGAAAAGGGAACAACTTCCTCCTATAGCGTCTGCTGAAGTTACTGCTGCTTTGTGTCTGTTCCTGTTTCTGTTTCTGCTTTTGATTTTATGTTTTGGACCGACAGACAGACAGAAGAACAAAAACTTACATTCATACTTTTTTACAATCAAAGTATAATTTGGTGTATTATTTTCATTCTTTCAGTTGATGTTGTTTGTTATTGCTGTAAGTGTGAGTAGGAGAGATTTTATATAGAGTTATTATTGTTTTTATTCTTGTTCTAAAAACAACAACAACATTTACACATACAATATAATTTGTTGCTTGTTTTACAACAAGGCAACAATGAATATAAATTTTATGTTAAAACTCACACACATTTTATTACAACTAAACATACACATACATCCTTGCACACACCTACTTAAACTGCTACATACATGCAAGCACATTCTGTTCTGTCGTGTTTCTAAAGCATAATTTTAGGCATCAAGGTCATTAAGATGTGTCACAAAAGGACATTTTTAGCTGTTATTACTCTCGAAAGCAATAATACTGTCTGTAAAATTTATTTTTTGTTGTATAAACTTCTCTTTCTAATGCCATAATTTTAATAAGGAAATGGCAAAAAAGGAAAACGCACTAGAAATTAGTCCTTATTAAGCCTGACAAAGGAATGTGTTAATTTTGTTGTTGTTTTTGTTTTATGTTTAGAGCTTCTTAGTGCGAACAAGAAAAGGAATTTTATAACTAAAAGCAGCCATATTTTAAAGACAAAATTTATGGGTAAATGACCTCATACTTTATGTCGAAAATTAGAAAAAAAATAACAACAATATATAGAAAAATAGGCAGATTTTGTTACTTTTTCGTTGGCTCACCTCTTTAAATTTGTTTGTTTGTTGCCTTTTAAATACCCTCTAAAAAGTTCAAAAGGCTGGAACTGGTTCTTATTTCACTCTGTTATTTCTTTTTTGCAAATTACCCCTAAATTGAAAATTTCCACAAAATCTACTAATGAAAAGTTGTTTAGTGCGGTGAAGACGGCTTTAGAAAAAATAACAAACATTTTTATAAAAGTCTCGATGTTTTTGCAAAACTTATCTTTTTCTAAACCCTTTTTATATTTCGGCCATAAAATGCCAACAGATGTTAACGAAATGAAATTATTGTCTTAATAAAAAATAAGCTAACAACAAAAAGAATATGAAAAATAAAATAACCTAAATTGAAAAAAGCTAATCCTTTACAAGCATTTTTAAAAAATGGCCTAACAATTTTTTAATATGATGGTTAAATAAGTAGCAATTAGAGGGAGTTACGTTAATTCACTGGTGTTGCAGCGGTGTTCATCAGTTAGTCTATAGTCTAGTCTATAGTCTAGTCTATAGTCTAGTCTATAGTCTAGTCTATAGTCTAGTCTATAGTCTAGTCTATAGTCTAGTCTATAGTCTAGTCTAT
>NW_025806128.1:0-1293 GCF_022045245.1 Lucilia cuprina
GAACTAGAACTGAACTAGAACTGAACTAGAACTGAATTAGAACTGAACTAGAACTGAACTAGAACTGAACTAGAACTGAACTAGAACTGAACTAGAACTGAACTGAACCAGAACTGAACTATAACTGAACTAGAACTGACCTTGAACTGAACTAGAACTGAACTAGAATTGAACTAGAACTGAACTAAAACTGTTCATTTTTAGATGTTGAAGTATGAAATTCGACTTCATTCATCCTTAATATTGCAGCTTATTTGTACAATTATTTCAGTACAAATAAGAATACTGTCATACAATACAAATAATTTAGAGGCGGTGTTGGTGTTTATACAAAATGATTATTTTCGAAAAAATAACAAAATCGATTAATCTGTAAAAAAGAAACGAAAACAAACAAATCAACATCATCGCGACTCTGTTTTACACACATTTAAAGCAACAGCATTAACATCACCCAGAACAGCAACAGCAGCACCAACAACATTCAATGACATTTGAGTTGTTCAGCCGCAAAATGAAATGAATTGATAAGAAATTTTCGATTTGCTGATATATTTGTTTGTATTTTATTGCATAGTTCAACACCACAATTTTTACGAAAATTCAAATAATATAGAAAAAAAAAACATTCGTATATGTATGGTGGTGTGCAAGAGTTTTAGCATTTATTAGATTGTGTTTTTTTCAGCTCTTAGTTTCTTATCAGTATCTGGCGATTGAGCCCGAGAGTGTGAGATACTCTATTCAGTTAATTACAATACCGCATCATAATATAAAACAACAAAACACTCTTAAATATATATTCTTCAAGTTTAATTCTGAGAATGAATCAGCTGCTGGAATATAGAGTTATTTAAGCGCCAACTAACAGTGAAGAGTAAAATTAAACAAGCTTTACATATATATTTTTTTTCTTTTACAAATAATAGAAAAATCATCAAAAATTTTCTATAACAAAAAATTATAGAGAAATGGGAAAATTATAGGAAATTTAAGAAAAAAATTTATCAAAACTTTTCTATAAAAAGAATTTTTATTGAAAATTTTCTAAAAAAAATATTGAAAATTGTTTATAAAAAGAAAATTTATTGAATATTTTATAAAAAATTACGAATAAATTTTATAAAAAACTTTTTGTTAAAAGAAAATTTATTTTTCTATATTTTCTATAAATATATTTTTCTGAAAATGTACTAGAACTGAACTAGAACTGAACTAGAACTGAACTAGAACTGAACTAGAACTGAACTAGAACTGAACTAGAACTGAACTAGAACTGAACTAGAACTGAAC
>NW_025806129.1:0-1097 GCF_022045245.1 Lucilia cuprina
ATAGATAGATAGATAGATAGATAGATAGATAGATAGATAGATAGATAGATAGATAGATAGATAGATAGATAGATAGATAGATAGATAGATAGATAGATAGATAGTGTACCTCTTTCCAGAATTGAAACCACGGACTTTGCTTCAAGAGGTGCACATCCAGTATGTTAAAAATTACATTAATTTCGCTTCCAGCTTTTAATAGATAATAAGCCGTGCCCTGAAACTCCACAATATGCGATCAGTATCACATACTTCCCAGAATTCATACCATCTGCCGATGAAATTGTAAGTAATTGGTATAATGAAATCGTAAATTATGACTTCCAAAATCCGAAATTCAACGAGGACAGCAAACATTTTACACAAATCATATGGAAGAATACAAAGTTTATGGGAGTTGCTGTAAGGAAAAGGTAATGCTATTAAAACAAAATTTAAAGTTTATTAAACTTACAATAACCTGCCTTAATATGTGTTCCCTTTAAACGAAGCAATGAAAATTCTATAGTGGCCATAAGTTATGAACCATCTGGTAACAGAGAAAATCAATATGCAGAAAATGTACCGCCAGCAATTTAAATTGAATTGTTTTTGCTGTTTATTAAACATTTTTTTTTCATATGTATGTGTTAGCATAATTTTATTAAAATGTGTATCTTTTTAAATTTCACTAAATTTATTTACTTTTTGTATTAAACTCAATTTAATTTAACTCGTTGTTATTTGATATACTAGTTTTACGAGAGTTTCTTGTTTGTTTGTTTGTTTTTTTCAGAATAATTTGACACGTTTTTAAAGTTTGGATTATAAATTTAGCAGAACACTTCAATCATATTTGTTTGGTATATGATTTTAGCATATTTTTGGCCTCTTCTGTACTCGAGCATCAGTGTAATATCAGTGAAAAAAACGGGAGTTTTTAACATTGTAACTTCAAAGTAATGGAATTAGGGAGGTTTCTAACTTGCACTTAGACTAGACTAGTCGGGACTATAGTATATAATCAGGACTATAGAATATAGTCGGGACTATAGAATATAGTCGGGACTATAGAATATAGTTGGGAGTATAGAATATAGTCGGGACTATAGAATATA
>NW_025806130.1:0-1290 GCF_022045245.1 Lucilia cuprina
AAAAAAACGAGAGTAAAATACAAGAAAAACAAGATAAAGGTAAAGCAAGAAAGGAATAAGAAGAAGAAACAAAAAGAAACACAGACACGAAAATCTATTACACTTTAACATTTTCTACTTAAATTCATACAACGACAAAACGTTGAACGGTTGTAACGATTGTTGTACATATATAAGTAACGGGATATTTCTACTACATACTATTAGATATCTATATAGTATATATTTAAACAACGAGACGTTACTTAAATTATTTAAAAAAAAGAAAAATTTATTAAAAAAAACAAAAACTTTAAAGAAAATCTTATTTTTGGTTTTTATTAGTTAAAAATATAAACTTTTCAAGTTGAAAGAAAAAAGATGAAGTGTTATTTTTTGCTTTAGTGATTTTTTTACAGTTTTTTCCTAAAAAAATTTACATATACCTAATAAAATGAAAGAAATTTAAGTGAAAATAAAGTTAAAGAAAATTTTCAATAAATTTAATTTTAGTTAAAAGTTTTATATAGTATTGAAAATTATGAAAAAAATGGCTTAAAATAAAACTTATTATGGCATAATAAAATATTAAAAAAAAAGAAGAAAAAAAAAACGCGAGAAAAAATTGGTTGGTTTTCGTTTTAAGGTTCGTAACATCGTGGATAAAATACTACAAAAACAACAGCAACAAAACAAGAATTAAGAAATAAAAAAAAAAAAACGATTTTTCCGACTTTTTTCATTTTTTCCCAACAGCTAGAAATATACTTATTATAGAAATGTGTTGAGTTGAAAAGAAAAGAAAAAAAAAAATAGTTTATAATTTGCCATTTTCCACTAAGCCAGTGAAGAAGAGCATTTAAGCCAAAAAAGGCAGCCAAAAGGCTGTGAAAAGTATATGTATATAATGCTAGTGTTAAAAATCAATAAAATGGCTACAAAAAATAACTACAACAACAGCAACAACACTAGCAGCAGCAACAACAACAACAATATTCACAACTACTACAGCAACAAACAAAATTTCAGAAAATCAATTTTTTCAAATAAATAACCTAAATATTCATATTTTATATAAATAATAGGAGAACAACAACAACAACAGCAACAACACAAATAAAGAAAAATTTATTAACAAAGGAAACAGCAACAGCAAAAACAACAGAACAGCACAGCACAGCAGTTAAAACAACATCAACAGCAAAAAAAGCCCCCTCGAAGACAACAAAACAGCATCAACAGCAGATTAAAATTAAAAGAGATAAAATCCCACTAGAGCAAATTAATAAAAAAATATTGAAAAAAAAATAC
>NW_025806131.1:0-2429 GCF_022045245.1 Lucilia cuprina
TTCGACATAAATTAGTTTCGTGTAAGCTAATATCTCTATCTCTTTTATAGGAACCGAAATCTTTCTATCAATTTTTATGAGGATCAGTCTCCCATATAAATTCCGCCCGAGAAAATGACGCGAAAAATACGAATACCGCAACGCAACTCGACATAAAACAATTTTGATTTAAACTTTCACTACCATATTTTATGACTTTAATGCTCCTTAATGGCTTCAAAATACAAGTAGATTGATGAAATTTTAAACAAATAAGGAACTGAAATCTTCCTACAGACTTTTATGAGAATTGGTCCATATATGTATATATAAATACCACTACTCGCTATAAAAATTAGCACTGTCAATAGTAAAACCCCCATTAATGGACCTCTTTCAAATGTTACCCTGATGTTCTTATTAATATCGATATATAATAATAAAATATTCAAAATATCAAAGTTCATTTATATATCAGTGATTTGATGGTGGGTATAAAAGATTGGGCATAGCCGAATATAACACTCTTACTTGTTTTTATTTTTTACTTTAAGGCGCGTGCACAAAAAAAACTTGGGGTCACCAAATGTTTATGTAAAAGAAGGAAAGAACGACCGTGCGGTTTAAGGGTATATAGAGAACTCTCAAATTTATTTACAATTTACTTATATTTATAATATTAAAATCTAACTAAAATTCTTATCAACTATAAAACAATGCATGTGGAATATTCTAATCAGAAAACATTCTAATCATAAATTATGTATTTAATGTATGGTCATAAAAACCCCACATTTACAATGCTTGTGCATTTGTTGCAACCATCAGTCTATGGTCTGATCGTGTGTTCATTAACGTAAACATTAACGATCAAGCATCTGACATAAAGCATTAAATTTATTTTATTGATTTGGGCAAATACATAAAACTTCTAATTTATTGATAAGTTTTATACCCGTATAATATAAACATGCATTTCTATTCCACATGCATAGTTTTATATTTTAAAAATCAAAATTCAATCTACAAGATTGAACAAACGCAGTAATCTGAGGTTCCGATATGGTTGCAATAAACTTTGGCAGTTTTCGTGCTAGTTTATGCACCATTTTAAAGCATTAAAATTGCCATTTGTTTTGGTATATAACTTATTACATAATGTATTTTTAGAAAATGGCCAATTGGATAGATCGGTAGTATTATTTTCCCAGGTTTAAAAAGGCGGTAATTTGAGGTTCCGAATTGTGAATAACTTTGACAGTTTTCATGCTATGACAGTCATTTATGCATCATTTTAGAGCATTATGATTGCACTTTAATTTGGTATATCATTTGTGGCATAATGTGTTCGTCTCAAAAATGGTCAATTTGAAGGATCGGTAGAATTGTTGTTCTATGTTTACAAACGCTGTGATTTGAGGTTCCCATATGGTTGCAAATAGCATTGACAGTTTTCATGCCAGGACAATCGTTTATGCATCATTTTAAAGCATTACAGTTGCACTTTGTTTTGGTGTATAATTTGCGGCATAATGAATTTTTACAAAAACAGGATAGATCGGTATATTTATTGGTACATGTTTAGAAATGCGGTAATTTAAGGCTCCGATATGGTTGCAAATATCATTTATAGTTTTCATGTTATTGCAGTCGTTTATATATCTTTTTATTGCATTATAGTTGCCATTTGTTTTGGTATATAATATATTGCATAATATATTTTTAGAAAATGGCCAATTGGATAGATCGGTAGAATTATTTTCACAGCTTTCAAAACGCGGTAGTTTGAGGTTCCGATATGGCTGCAAATAACATTGACAGTTTTTACGCTATGACAGTCATTTATGCATCATTTTAAAGCATTATGATTGCACTTTAATTTGGTATATCATTTGTGGCATAATGTGTTCGTCTAAAAAATGGTCAATTTGAAGGATCGGTAGAATTGTTGTTCTATGTTTAAAAACGCTGTGATTTGAGGTTCCGATATGGTTGCAAATAACTTTGACAGTTTTTATGCCCGGACAATCGTTTATGCATTATTTTAAAGCATTACAATTGCACTTTGTTTTGGTGTACAATTTGTGGCATAATGAATTTTTACAAAAATTGTATAGATCGGTATATTTATTGGTACAGGTTTGGAAATGCGGTAACTTAAGGCTGCGATACGGTTGCAAATATCTTTTATAGTTTTCATGTTATAGCAGTCGTTTATATATCTTTTTATTGCATTATAGTTGCCATTTGTTTTGGTAAATAATTTGTTGCATAATAAATTTTTAGAAAATGGCTAATTGGATAGATCGGTAGAATTATTTTCACAGCTTTAAGAACGCGGAATTTTAAGGTTCCGATATGGCTGCAAATAACATTGACAGTTTTCACGCTATGACAGTCATTTAGACATCATTTTAAAGCATTATGATTGCACTTTAATATGGTATATC
>NW_025806132.1:0-1525 GCF_022045245.1 Lucilia cuprina
TAGAACAGAACTAGAACAGAACTAGAACAGAACTAGAACAGAACTAGAACAGAACTAGAACAGAACTAGAACAGAACTAGAACAGAACTAGAACAGAACTAGAACACATTGCTATTACGTGTCACAATTTGAAAAAAATAAAAAGGAAAGGAACCCTCCTTAATATCCTCACAAACTCACACTCCAGTTATTTCTCGCCTTTTTAAACTCCCATTGAAAATTAGGCTTGTTGTTAGCACATTGACACGTTTTGCATAAATTTGCATTGTGAAGCAACAAAAAAAAAAAAAAAATCAGCAAAAACGTGAATCAAGGAAAAAACACAAATATTTTTAGACATTTTATGCAAATGACTTTTAGATATACTACTCAACTCATTTTGATATAAATACATATGAAATTTTATATAAAAATCCAGCAGTAAACGTTATGAATATATGCAGTTTGATATTTGTTTTCGAAAATTGAAAGGGTTACAAAGAGGAAAAAAAAAAACAACGCCCTGCTTTTGACCAACACCATTTCAATTTAATTTAATGTATATTTAAATTTTGCGCAAATGGACTTTGAATGTTGATTTTTTATACATTTAATTTTTTCGTTTCAGTTTGTTTTTTTTTAACAGCAATTATTTAGATTAAAGTACAGCAAAAGCATATTTAAAAAGCATTTGTTAAAAAAAATTGCAAAAAAAAAGAACAAAAAAACATTCGTGGTTGACTACACGATACCCTACAGTACAACGCCAAAAATTCTAGTACTTGGACTTTTATACAAAAATAAGCATAAACTATTTGATAATTATAATACATACAAACCTTTAATATAATTAAACTATTAGCCAGTATTAACTAAACTAATTTTGTACGGATAAGTATACAAAAATGCCTATTTATTTTGTCAATTGCAAGTGTAAGGACTAACGTATAATACGTTCAATTTTAAATAGTATGTCATACATGAGTTTTAGCGTATTTATTTAAATGTGTTTTTTGGAGCGATGCAGAAAGACAGACAACCAAACATTCACACATATTTACGCATTTTCAAAACAAACTTCTCGTATTTAAAAGCCAACATTCGTATATTTGAATTAAAAAATATTTGACAGTGTGAGTGCATGCTTTCATAAAAACATATGTCATACATTGTTGTACTTGTTTGCCTTTGATGGAGTTCAAAAGATAAAATTTCAATTAACCTTCCTATCATTAATAGTTACCGACAAATGAAGTTGCAATCACAAAAGGAGTGGGTAGAAATTATGGATATTAGAAAATAAAAGTATCGCACGTCAAAGAGTTGTTCTAATTTAGTTTAAACATTAAATAACGAAAATAATATTAATTTGCAAAAGACTATAACTAGCACAGAACTAGAACAGAACTAGGACAGAATTAGAGCAGAACTAGAGCACAACTAGAACAGAACTAGAACAGAACTAGAACAGAACAAGAACAGAACTAGAACAGAACTAGAACAGAACTAGAACAGAACTAGAACAGAACTAGAACTGAACTAGAAC
>NW_025806133.1:0-1196 GCF_022045245.1 Lucilia cuprina
ATAGATAGATAGATAGATAGATAGATAGATAGATAGATAGATAGATAGATAGATAAATAGATAGATAGATAAATAGATAGATAGATAGATAGATAGATAGATAGATAGGTAGATAGTCTAGTTAATTCTGTTTTTTATTTAAATTCTTAACTTTTAAAAATTTAACAAAAATTCCAATTTTTTTATATTCTATTTTTCTATCCACCCACAACCGCAGTGAATTAGTAAATGTTTCGCACTCTCCTCCTTTCATCACGTGTAATCATGGTAATACGTTTTAATTCAAACAAATAAAAGTCAAATATTTTGACAGAAACACGATATGAAAGACATCAACCTCAAAAAAACAAATAAACCAAAATGATACGTGTCAATATATGTATGTTTGTGTGTAATAAATTTTTTGAACCAGGTATGCGGTTCTTCAATAATATATGTGTGTGAGAGTGTATTATATAAACAATATTCTGTCAATTTTGTTTTCGAAATAAATTGATAGATTTATGAATGAAAATTCATAATTATAGATGAGTAAGAAACGGTTAAAAACACACTTTTGCCAATGAAAATACACTAACAACTTACTACACAATGTACTAAATATAAAATATCAAAACACACCTCCAACTACAGTGGACACATGATAAATATCACACTGACATATCTATATGTATATGTTTTAAAAAATATATACGCTTATTTATATTTTGGAAATATGATTTTTAAAAAATCATGTTAATTTATTTTTGATTCATTTCATATTAGTTTTATTAAAAGAGGTTTCACTGTGTCAATTGGATTTGTGTTTTTATTTATTAATACCATGTAATAAACCAAAATATATTGAACTTCAATATAATTATGTAACAAGTGTTAAAATATTTTAATTATTATTATTAGTTTACTGTAATATTTCATTTGTCATGGGCTCTACAGCTGCATTCTAGGCAAGACTATAGACTAGAATAGACTAAAGACTAGATTGTAGAATAGAATAGACTAAAGACTAGACTATAGAATAGAATAGACTAAAGACTAGACTATAGAATAGAATAGACTAAAGACTAGACTATAGAATAGACTAAACAATAGACTAGACTATAGACTGGACTATAGCCTAAACTATAGACTAGACTATAGTCTAGACTATAGACTGGACTATAGACTAGACTATAGACTAGACTATAGACTAGACT
>NW_025806134.1:0-1713 GCF_022045245.1 Lucilia cuprina
AGTCTATAGTCTAGTCTATAGTATATTCTATAATCTAGTCTATAGTCTAGTCTATAGTCTAGTCTATAGTCTAGTCTATAGTCTAGTCTATAGTCTAGTCTATAGTCTAGCTATTCTATTCATTATTCTTGTCTATAGTTTAGTCTATAGTCAAGTCTTTTGTCTAGTACAAAGTCTAGTCTGTAGTCTAGTCTGTATTCTAATCCATAGTCTATTCTATGGTCTCGGCATTCGCCACAACTAAATGTTTTGCAATTTTTTTTCATAAAAGATTCTTTTTAAACATTTAACTTTTTTCCTTTAATTTCTGCGAACATTTTCTGTAAAAAATATTATCTGCATGAACCAACAAAACATTATTGTATTTCACTTCATTTCGTCTTCCAATTGAAATAAAATCTACCAGCTCCACTCTCTCTCCTTCCCTTCAAAAGTGAATTTATCATTTAATTCAAATAAACAACAGGCGACCACGAACTCAACAGTAACAACAAAAACAAAAAAACGTAATAACAAATAAATGTTTTAATGACCCAACAACATTAAAAAAATATAAATTGTAAAAAAGCCACCGCCAAAAGGAAGTAAAAAATAAAAACATACACGTATCAAAACGAGGTTAAAATTAAAATTAACCTTTCGTATTTTAGTTTTGTTTAGAAAGTAAACTAAATTCTTTAAAGTACCTTTTCCGTTGAACCTCCTGCAGATTAAAAAAAAAATAAAAAAATAAACAGCCAGTAATAAGGCAACAAAACAAAAAAATATTCTATATAATTTAACTTAACGAGGCAAAAATTTAATATGGCAGCCAAATAGGTCGAGAGAGTAAAATGACAACAGGCTAGCAAACCACGAAAAATAAACTTGGTAGTAAAAAAAACATAACAACAAATATTTACTACAGCAGAATCTCTAAAAGGCACCAGTAGCAGTTTTATGAAAAAAAACTGGTCACGTTTTTTTCTACAGAGTTTTCAACATCTTGTCATTTCTTTTCAAATGTTCTTACTTTTTTCATCTTTAGCTGCTGTTATCAGTTAGCTTTGAGCAGAATTACAAAAAAAAAAAAATACATTTCTCAAAATGTGAAAAAATTCCTATAAAAACATTAGATAAAATATTTAACTGTTTTTTTCAGCTGTTTTTTTTATGCTTCAAACATGGACTCTGGACGGTCCGTTCTTTAAAAGGCTAACATTTATTAAAAATAAAACTCGCGTACTCATACTTTGTTTCTTTTTTTTTGGCTGAAGTGTGTTAAATAGCAAAAGTAGATGATGAAGAAAAAATTGCAAGTAGCAACGACATTAAATTAATGTTGGAAAATGAAATAAAAAGAAGAAACAGAACATTGACTACGACAAGTGGGTGTGTTGCAGCATGAGTATGCTTAATTTGTGGTTATGAACAAACACCAATATATTTACTAATACATGTATATACATATGTATACTTACTGATGCTTTAACACGAACATATACATGTCCACGCTAACATAACGACATTTAAAAAAAAAAAATCGACAGCATACTAGTACTATGCTGCAGTTGGTGACTAGTTTAGGATATTAGGATTTTTCCTCCTTCATGGTACAATAGAAAATAGTTGAACTGAACTAGAACTGAACTAGAACTGAACTAGAACTGAACTAGAACTGAACTAGAACTGAACTAGAACTGAACTAGAACTGAACTAGAACTGAACTAGAAC
>NW_025806135.1:0-1688 GCF_022045245.1 Lucilia cuprina
AAACAGTACCAAAAAGTCTCCTTTTATAGATTCTCATTTACTCCGGGCTCTACATGCTTAATTTCATGTTTCTAGGTTCAATATTATACAAAAATCCAAAAAGTACCAAAAGTCCCCTTATATAGGTTCATCCTTAATCCATCCTCTACATACTTAATTTCATGTTTCTAGGTTCAATATTATACAAAAATCCAAAAAGTACCTTTTGAAGAACGAAAAGGTACCAAAAAGTCCCCTTTTATAGATTCTCATTTACTCCGGGCTCTACATACTTAATTTCATGTTTCTAGGTTCAATATTATGCAAAAATCCAAAAAGTACCTTTTGAAGAACGAAAAAGTACCAAAAAGTTCCCTTTTATAGATTCTCATTTACTCCGGGCTCTACATGCTTAATTTCATGTTTCTAGGTTAAATTCTATAGAAAACTCAAAAAGTACCTTTTGTAGAACGAAACAGTACCAAAAAGTCTCCTTTTATAGATTCTCATTTACTCCGGGCTCTACATGCTTAATTTCATGTTTCTAGGTTCAATATTATACAAAAATCCAAAAAGTACCTTTTGAAGAACGAAAAAGTACCAAAAGTCCCCTTTTATAGGTTCTCGCTTAATCCATCCTCTACATACTTAATTTCTGTTTCTAGGTTCAATATTATAGGAAATTCAAAAAGTACCTTTTGAAGAACGAAAAAGTACCAAAAAGTCCCCTTTTATAGATTCTCATTTACTCCGGGCTCTACATACTTAATTTCATGTTTCTAGGTTCAATATTATGCAAAAATCCAAAAAGTACCTTTTGAAGAACGAAAAGGTTTCAAAAAGTCCCCTTTTATATGTTCTCACTTAATCCAGGCTCTACATACTTAATTTCATGTTTCTAGGTTCAATATTATAAAAAATTCAAAAAGTACCTTTTGATGAACGAAAAGTCCCCTTTTATAGATTCTCATTTACTCCGGGCTCTACATGCTTAATTTCATGTTTCTAGGTTAAATTTTATAGAAAACTCAAAAAGTACCTTTTGTAGAACGAAATAGTACCAAAAAGTCTCCTTATATAGGTTCTCACTTAATCCATCCTCTACATACTTAATTTCATGCTTCTAGGTTCAATATTATAGGAAATTCAAAAAGTACCTTTTGAAGAACGAAAAAGTACAAAAACGTACCCTTTTATAGGTTCTCACTTAATCCCACCTCTACATACTTAATTTCATGTTTCTAGGTTCAATATTATAGGAAATTCAAAAAGTACCTTTTGAATAACGAAAAAGTACCAACAAGTTCCCTTTTATAGATTCTCATTTACTCCGGGCTCTACATGCTTAATTTCATGTTTCTAGGTTAAATTTTATAGAAAACTCAAAAAGTACCTTTTGTAGAACGAAACAGTACCAAAACGTCTCCTTTTATAGATTCTCATTTACTCCGGGCTCTACATGCTTAATTTCATGTTTCTAGGTTCAATATTATACAAAAATCCAAAAAGTACCTTTTGAAGAACGAAAAAGTACCAAAAGTCCCCTTTTATAGGTTCTCACTTAATCCATCCTCTACATACTTAATTTCATGTTTCTAGAATCAATATTATAGGAAATTCAAAAAGTACCTTTTGAAGAACGAAAAAGTACCAAAAAGTCCCCTTTTATAGATTCTCATTTACTCCGGGCTCTACATACTTAATTTCAT
>NW_025806136.1:0-1329 GCF_022045245.1 Lucilia cuprina
AACTGAACTAGAACTGAACTAGAACTGAACTAGAACTGAACTAGAACTGAACTAGAACTGAACCAGAACTGAACTAGAACTGAACTAGAACTGAACAAGAACTGAACATGAACTGAACTGAACTAAACTAGCATTGAACTCGAACTGAACCAGAATTAAACTGAACTGAACTAAAACTAAAATTTACCAAACATTGATAAAGCTAAAATTAAACTCTTCTAAAAATATTACTGTCGTCCACTTCTACCAATCTCTAGACCATTATATTGCAACCTATAAATAATGGACTTGCAACCTTTGTATCTAAGTAGTATAAGTAGCATTGATAAAGCTATCCTACTATACTCATAACCATTTTATGCTTTTACAAGATATCACCATAATACAACGCAAAAAAAAAACGGGTAACACATGGTATTCATCAAGTAATTTCCATTACCAAACTCAAATTGTCCATGTCTCAACAGAAACAACAACTACAGCAGTTACAAAAAAATTCGGTCACTTGCAATGAAAACAAGTAGACAGCTAACGTACGCACTGCAGGCAGACGATAATGTTGCTGTACCAACGAAAGGAAGTATGTTTGTATGTATGTAAGTATGTAGCGGGAGGAAATTCACATTATAAAACACACAATAACCTCTGTAAATAACAGCTAAAATGTAACGAGTTCTAATGATGGATGTTTAAAATTGGCAGTCAATATAAAGGTTTATGTGTACATACGTATGGCAACTTGTTGTTCTTGTACTAGTGAACGTTGTGAATGATGCTGGTCGTGAAATTAACCGTAGTGCAAAAAAACCGCAACCACCAGGCCATGACACTTTTGTCAAAGTAAACATGTTGAACTACAACAAGAAAAACCAAGTTTTAGCTACTGCAACATCAATTTCATGTTACAAAATAAAAATTACGCGTCATCAGAAAAACGAAAACATAAGGAACAAGGACTTTAAATATTGATAAAGTTTAGATATGTGGATTTTTTAAAGTCCTTGATTAATAAGCCTAATAAATAAGATTGGCACATTTTAAGCTAAAAGCATACAGCAAACTTGGGGTTTTGGAGGATCTTTATGGTACCAGTTTTCTTTAATTTAGACCTTTTATTAATACTAGCACATCCTCAGAACTTTTCCGAACACAGCTCAACAGAATTAAATATGTGTGACAATCTAAGAGTTCTAGTTCAGTTCTAGTTCAGTTCTAGTTCATTTCTAGTTCAGTTCTAGTTAAGTTTTAGTTTAGTTCTAGTTCAGTTCTAGTTCAGTTCTAGTTCAGTTCTAGTTCAGTTCTAGTTCAGTTCTAGTTCAGTTCTAGTTC
>NW_025806137.1:0-1677 GCF_022045245.1 Lucilia cuprina
TCAGTTCTAGTTTAGTTCTAGTTCAGTTCTAGTTCAGCTCTAGTCCGGTTCTAGTTCAGTTCTAGTTCAGTTCTAGTTCAGTTCTGGTTCTGTTCTAGTTCAGTTCTAATTCAGTTCTAGTTTAACCCTTGACCTTTCTTTTTACACATTTCTTCATGTGCATCATCATTAATTATATTCTCTTTTATACTTTAAAGTTCAATAAAACCCATTAAACAACACAAATGGTCCATTTTAAAATTTTAGAATATATGGTTGTGTGTATAAGTAAGGACACACTCATACATACGTATGTACATGCGTAACATACACACTTTAACACTTGTATCGATTCATTCATATATATGTTAGTATACAAGTAACAAAATGTTTAAGGCTTAAGGCAGCAACAACAACAACAATAGAGTATGTTTGTTGCAATTTTGAAAAACTGCAATTTGTTATTGCTACTTTTGTTGCACGAGTATTTGTTTTGGTTGTCATTGTCATCAACAGTATCCATAGATAAAAAAATATTTTGTATGACAATAAATGTAAGTGCGTGTGTATGTATGTATAAAGCTCATTAATTGCACTTGTACCAGATGTCAATTGCATCCGTAATTTACAGCTAACAAACACATACATACATATATTAATACATACTTATGCTCAGATACAAGAGATAATGTTTGCCTGGTACTTGTTGTTGCTGTCGGTTTAATCATTATCAATCGGGGAACGAGAAACAGAGAGAGTGCAAACAACACACTGACCTAGTTTGCTGGAACATATGGATTCATGCGTATGTTTGTAAGCAAATGTGTGATGTTAAAATTTGTTGCATACTCTATGGGTGCCAAAGAATATTCATAATTGTGTGTTTATGTAACTGATGTAAAGGACATATTCTTGTTTAAACTGGTGTGTGTTTATTCATTGTCAGCATTACTTCCTTTATTAATCAGGAATGATGGTTGGTTTTGGAGCAGGATGTATGATTTTATATGAATACTAGTAGTTTGTGACAAAATCTGTCATGTTTGTTGCGTAATACAGGAGGACAACATTGATGTGTTTAGTATGTTACTGATGTATGCATATATGCTTTTTTCTTGCCTTAAGTCTTGTGCAGTTTAACACATTGGTTTGCTAATGTTTAGTGCACATGTATTTGTTGTGTTTTATTTTTCTGCTGCAGTATTATGTTAAATAACAATATTTTACACTCTTTTCTGTAAAATTAAAAAAAGGAAATGTTTAAAAAGGGAATTATAGTGCAATACGGGGGTTTATAGGGATTATATAGCAAAAGCATATGCTAGCATTTTACTTCTATGTGCTATAGTTCTGTTCCAGTTCTGTTCTACTTTTGTTCTAGTTCTGTTCTAGTTCTGTTCTAGTTCTGTTCTAGTTCTCTTCTAGTTCTGTTCTAGTTCTGTTCTAGTTCTGTTCTAGTTCTGTTCTAGTTCTGTTCTAGCTCTGTTTTAGTTCTGTTCTAGTTCTGTTCTAGTTCTGTTCTAGTTCTGTTCTAGTTCTGTTCTAGTTCTGTTCTAGTTCTGTTCTAGTTCTGTTCAAGTTCTGTTCAAATTCTGTTCAAATTCTGTTCTAGTTCTGTTCTAGTTCTGTTCTAGTTCTGTTCTAGTTCTGTTCTAGTTCTGTTCTAGTTCTGTTCTAGTTCTGTTCTAGTTCTGTTCT
>NW_025806138.1:0-2108 GCF_022045245.1 Lucilia cuprina
ACCTAGTCAAGGTCTTACATTCTAAATGTTATGTTTCTAGGTTCAATATTAAAGAAAATTCAAAAAGTAACTTTTGAAGAACGAAAAAGTACCAGAAAGTCCCTATTTATAGGTTCCTTCCTAGTCAAGGTCCTACATTCTAAATTTCATGTTTCTAGGTTCAATATTATAGAAAATTCAAAAAGTACCTTTTGTAGAACGAAAAAGTATAAAAAATCCCTTTTTATAGGTTCTTACCTAGTCAAGTTCATACATTCTAAATTTCATGTTTCTAGGTTCAATATTATAGAAAATTCAAAAAAGTACCTTTTGTAGAACGAAAAAGTACCAAAAAGTCCCTTTTTATAGGTTCTTACTTAGTCAAGGTCCTACATTCTAAATTTCTTGTTTCTAGGTTCAATATTATAGAAAATTCAAAAAAGTACATTTTGTAGAGCGGAAAAGTACCAAAAAGTCCCTTTTTATGGGTTCTTACCTATTCAAGATCCTACATTCTAAATTTCATGTTTCTAGGTTCAATATAATAGAAAATTCAAAAATTACTTTTTGTAGAACGAAAAAGTACCAAAAAGTCCCTTTTTATAGGTTCGTACCTAGACAAGGTCCTACATTCTAAATTTCATGTTTCTAGGTTCAATATTATAGATAATTCAAAAAAGTACCTTTTGTAGAACGAAAAATACAAAAAAGTAACTTTTTATAGGTTCTTACTTAGTCAAGGTCCTACATGCTATAAAAAGTCCCTTTTTATAGGTTCTTACGTAGTTAAGGTCATACATTCTAAATGTTATGTTTCTAGGTTCAATATTAAAGAAAATTCAAAAAGAACCTTTTGTAGAACGAAAAAGTACCAAAAAGTCCCTTTTTATAGGTTCTTACCTAGTCAAGGTCCCACATTCTAAATTTCATGTTTTAAGGTTCAATATTATAAAAAATTCAAAAAGTACATTTTTTATAACGAAAAAGTACATAAAAGTCCCCTTTTATGTATTCTGGACTAATCCGGGCTCTACATACTTAATATCATGTTTCTGGGTTCAATATTGTAGAAAATTCAAAAAGTAACTTTTGCAGAACGAAAAAGTACCAAAAAAGTCCTCCTTTATAGGTTCTTACCCAGTCAAGGCCCTACATGCTAATTTCATATATCTAGGTTCAATATTAAAGAAAATTCAAAAAGTACCTTTTGTAGAACGAGAAAGTACAAAAAAGTAACTTTTTATATGTTCTTACCCAGTCAAGGCCCTACATGATAATTTCGTGTTTCTAGGTTCAATATTATAGAAAATTCAAAAAGTACCTTTCGTAGAACGAAAAAGTACCAAAAAATCCCTTTTTATAGGTTCTTACCTAGTCAAGGTCCTACATTCTAAATTTCATGTTTCTAGGTTCAATATTATAGAAAATTCAAAAAAGGACCTTTTGTAGAACGAAAAAGTACCAAAAAGTCCCTTTTTATAGGTTCTTACCTAGTCAAGGTCCTACATTCTAAATATCATGTTTCTAGGTTCAATATTATAGAAAATTCAAGAAGTACCTTTTGTAGAACGAAAAAGTACCAAAAAGTCCCTTTTTATAGGTTCTTACTTAGTTCAATATAATAGAAAATTCAAAAATTACTTTATGTAGAACGAAAAAGTACCAAAAAGTCCCTTTTTATAGGTTCTTACCTAGACAAGGTCCTACATTCTAAATTTCATGTTTCTAGGTTCAATATTATAGATAATTCAAAAAAGTACCTTTTGTAGAACGAAAAAGTACAAAAAAGTAACTTTTTATAGGTTCTTACTTAGTCAAGGTCCTACATGCTAATTTCATGTTTCTAGATTCAATATTATAGAAAATTCAAAAAGTTCCTTTTGTAGAACGAAAAAGTACCAAAAAGTCCCTTTTTATAGGTTCTTACGTAGTTAAGGTCATACATTCTAAATGTTATGTTTCTAGGTTCAATATTAAAGAAAATTCAAAAAGAACCTTTTGCAGAACGAAGAAGTACCAAAAAGTCCCTTTTTATAGGTTCTTACCTAGTCAAGGTCCTACATTCTAAATTTCATGTTTTTAGGTTCAATATTATAAGAAAAAGTACAAAAAAGTCCCCTTTTATGTAT
>NW_025806139.1:0-2180 GCF_022045245.1 Lucilia cuprina
CTTTATACTTTATACTTTATACTTTATACTTTATACTTTATACTTTATACTTTATACTTTATACTTTATACTTTATACTTTATACTTTATACTTTATACTTTATACGTCATACTGTACTTGAATCTCTGGGAATCGAACCCCTTACCTCCAGAGTGTCAGACTAAAACTCTATCAACTAGCCTACAGGAGGCACGCTAAAAAATCTATAATAAATTTTAAATAATTAAGATTAAGTAAATCTAAAACTACAACTTATCTTTGATGCTAAACTGAAAGGGTCAAAAATCAAACTCAATTATGTTTAAAATATCAAACAAAATCCAATATTCAATTCCATAGAATATTTATTACCTTAAACAAATTATATTTTATTTAGCCAACATTAGCACCTTTTCTCCTTCATAACAATAATATGAAAATAAAATTTCCATTTCAATCATTACAATAAAGAAAACGAGCAAAAAATTAAAACCCCAAAACGTAAACACTACATTATCTTACTTTTTGCTTAACAAATAAAATGATGAAAAATTTTAGAGTTACAATAGGCAGAACCTTTTTTTTTTTAAAGGAAATAAAAAATAATAAATTTCGCCTGTTTGCCGAAAAGTAAAGAAGAATGCAAATGTCCTGGCAAATCAGCACTATTTATATAAAAACCTACACACATGTTAAAATCATAAAAATCTGTATTATTTCTTTTTTTGTTCCTAATAGCCTTAGGCCTTGCTATCCAACTAGAAAGCTTTCACCTGCCTCCTAGGTCCTTTCACACATGTTTAACTTTCCTATCATCCCCCCCCCCAAAAAAGGCTCTGGAATCCTGTAAATTTTACTCTAACTTCTACTAACATACAATTGATGGCAGATGAAGACATTTTTATAGCAAAAATTTGCTGTTGTAGTTTGTTATAGAAAAAGAGGAAAATGGCTAAAACTGCTCGTAATGTGTTAAAGGCTGCTGCTGGCTGTTAGAACTCACTGCCAGCCTGCTTGCTCGCCTTGATATTTGTATAAAAAGGAAATTATGACATTTGTATATACAAGTTTACAATAGATTCACTGATTTCTTTTATTTTACTTTATTTTGCCTTTTTTTTACTCCTCAAGCAGCACCAGCAGCAGATTTTTCGTATACATATAATCATCATTACCTTTTATTCATGCCCGGGTATTTTGCCTTTTCCTCCAACTAGTAACAGGCCGTGTTTGCCAGACACTACATGCATGTGTGTTGTATATTTTAACCAGCACTAGAGGCTGGTGTTACAAAAAAAACGTTTGTTAGAACCCTTGGAATTATTGTTAAAAAAAAAGAGAAAATAACTATCAATCATGACTTTTTAAGGCAAATTCTTGGGTAAATAAATGTTGTTAAACATTTGCAGAAAAACTAAAGCAAAAAGTTATCACAAGTTGTTGTTGTAGTTGAAAACACATGTAGGGAAATTTTTTTAGTTAAGCAGCTCATAGGGATAATAGAAAATCGATTTTTATGGTGTTGAACAAGATAATAAAAATTGAAAATGAATAAAGAAGTAATAAAATAGGATTATTTAAGGCTAGTAAATTGAAGTTAATGAATAAGTTTATTAAAAAATGGTTAATAAACTCTTTTAGTAAAAGACGGTTAACAAAATAGAAAATGAAATATGAAAAGTATGGAGAGAAAGGGTTCGAGCTCACAGGGATTCTAGAGGCAACGATGTCAAAGTTGAGCTGCAGAAATTTGGTTCACAAATGTCAGATTAAGAAAGAGACGTTTCGACGAACTCTCCCAAGTAAGATGTAGAAATGAACCAACGTGCATGCACAAGAGAATAGTATGGCTAACGTCACGTAGGAAACTCACGAACTATTTTCTGTAACAAACCTAATCCTAATGAAATGATAGCTCTGATTACAGGGCTATGAGTCTTGGAATACTGTCAAGATAAGAAAGAAGAGATACAAATTTGTCAATGTCCATCATAAGGGGACATTCGTTTCCAATAACTAGGATATTGATTGCAGGATACATCAGAGCTATCCAAAATTAAAGTAAATATTACTTATCTCCTTAATTTCATCGATCTATCTATCTATCTATCTATCTATCTATCTATCTATCTATCTATCTATCTATCTATCTATCTATCTGTCTGTCTGTCTGTCTGTCTGTCTGTCTGTCTGTCTGTCT
>NW_025806140.1:0-2189 GCF_022045245.1 Lucilia cuprina
TTCTGTTCTAGTTCTGTTCTAGTTCTGTTCTAGTTCTGTTCTAGTTCTGTTCTAGTTCTGTTCTAGTTCTGTTCTAGTTCTGTTCTAGTTATGTTCTAGTTTTGTTCTTGTTCTGTTCTATTACAATTTCTTTTTGTAACATTTCTTGAATTATTACTTTTTAGTAAGTCTTTATAAACATCTTCATAAGTAAATAATTCCTAAAAATATGCAATTAAATTTTTAATTCTTTTTTTTCTGTTATCTTACTAACACAAAATTTCTTTTATAATTTTTTTTTTATTTTTTGTAGCAAATTTAATAAAATAAGAGCAAGAAAAACATTTACAAATGTATTTGAGGTATTTTAGGTATTTTAAGAAACATTTTATTAGCTAAAGCTATTAAAAACTCAAGAAAATTTCAAAAAATCTTTTAATATATTTAAAAGTTTTAAAGTCTAACACTAAATATATTGTTTAATCTCTTTTTATTGTTATAAAGAAATATAAAAATTTCAGTTTATTTTAAAAATATTTAAAAAAAAATCCTACAAGTATGATAAAATATTTTATTTACAAAAATAGAAGAAATGTATACAACACAAACATATTTGTTAAGAGCAGCAAAAGATTTAATTTATTTTATATTTATTTAAAATATTTTATTTATGTAAAAGATTTGCTAAAAAATTTTAATATTTTTAACAAGTTTTTAGAATTCTCCTAAAATTATGCAATAGTTTTTATAATAGCATAAACTTTTTTTAAGACTTTGTTGTCTTTAAGAAAAAATTTTATTTCAAGATATATTTTCTTAAACAAAAGTGTGTTTTTTATTATAAAAACAAAAAAACTTTAAAACACAACAGTTCTTGTTGTTTTTTTTTCTTGGTTTCCTTTAGACATCAGCATTCATTGTATTTAACAAATAAAAATTAATCAAGAAAACTTTTCATCACTTTCAATTGACAATTTAAACTTTCAGCAAAGAAATGTTTTTTTTTCTATTTTTTTTTCTTTTGTGTTGAAACTTTACCACACTAAACAAATACATACGCATAATATTTACATAAAACTCACACACTTACAGACACACATACATACATTCAAAAAATAACAAAAAAGTTGAAATCATATACAAGGACATAAACATATACATTTACAATCTTGAAGTATAAAAAAGGAATAACTTAAGTTTATCAAAACTTTAGTTATTTACAAGTTTTAAAATTTTCCCTTTTTTTAAAAAAAGCTAAAAAGAAAAACATATCACAACAAACATAACAAATTTTCCAAAAAACACACACAACAACAACAACAATTCAAACTAACATTAAACAAAACAAGGATATTGCGTAAAAGTAAATGAAATGTGGCAACAATGTATGACGGCGTCGTTTTATATAGAATATACTATGTAAGTGTGTAAGAGTTTACAAGAGAATGTATATGTGTGTGTGTGTTAAGACTAGAAGGAAAATATCAACAACAACAAAAACCATTTCAAACGACTACAAACGGGGGGTAATAATAGAAAATTATAAAAAATACTTACACACTTACAACAACTAGGATAGCAGGATTCACATACACACACAGACCCACTCTATAATACAAATTCAGTTAAAAGGAAAAACTCTAGACGAAAACCACAACAGCAACAACAACTACGCAAACGTTATAAACATAAACAAGCGTCAATATACCAACAGCAACAACAACAAACCAACCAACCAACAACATCATCAGCAAAACTCATAATAGACCATTTCGTTTACGAGCACAAGACGTAATACTCTCTTTCTCATCGTAACACAAACTGTTTAAAACAGTGTAAAGGACCTTTTTTCTAGTTTTTTTTTGTTGTTGTTGCTGTTGTGTTTTATTTGTTTGAGAAATGAAATAAAATGAGAAAAAATTCATACAAATATACACACAATTTTATTTTTATATAAAATTCAGCAAAAAAAAAAAAAAATATTAGAAAAAATAAATAAACAACTGAAACAAATAGAGAAAACACACGAATGTCAACAGCTTGAAAAAGAGGACCAACAAAGGACTAATAACCAGACTAAAGTACAATTTCTTTAAATCATGGAGAACTTAACTAGAACTTAACTAGAACTGAACTAGAACTGAACTAGAACTGAACTAGAACTGAACTAGAACTGAACTAGAACTGAACTAGAACTGAACTAGAACTGA
>NW_025806141.1:0-2937 GCF_022045245.1 Lucilia cuprina
TATACCAAAACAAATGGCAACTATAATGCAATAAAAAGATATATAAACCACTGCTATAACACGAAAACTATAAATGATATTTGCAACCATATCGGAGCCTTAAATTACAGCATTTTTAAGCATAGGACAACAATTCTACCGATCCTTCAAATTGACCATTTTTTAGACGAACACATTATGCCACAAATGATATACCAAATTAAAGTGCAATCATAATGCTTTGAAATGATGCATAAATAACTGTCATAGCATAAAAACTGTCAAAGTTATTCACAACAATATTGGAACTTCAAATTACCGCCTTTTTAAACCTGGGAAAATAATTCTACCGATCTATCAAACTGGCCATTTTCTAAAAATACATTATGCAATAAATTATATACCAAAACAAATGGCAATTTTAATGCTTTAAAATGGTGCATAAACGAGTCCTAGCACGAAAACTGTCAAATTTATTTGCAACCATATCGGAACCTCAAATCACAGTGTCTTTAACATAGAACAACAATTCTACCGATCCTTCAAATTGACAATTTTTTAGACGAACACATTATGCCACAAATGATATACCAAATTAAAGTGCAATCATAATGCTTTAAAATGATGCATAAATGACTGTCATAGCATGAAAACTGTCAATATTATTTGCAGCCATATCGGAACCTCAAATTACCGCCTTTTTAAACCTGGGAAAATAATTCTACCGGTCTATCCAATTAGCCATTTTCTAAAAATATATTATGCAACAAATTATATACCAAAACAAATGGCAACTATAATGCATTAAAAAGATATATAAACGACTGCTATAACATGAAAACTATAAAAGATATTTGCAACCATATCGGAACCTTAAATTACCGCATTTCCAAACCTGTACCAATAAATATACCGATCTATCCAATTTTTGTAAAAATTCATTATGCCACAAATTGTACACCAAAACAAAGTTCAACTGTAATGCTTTAAAATGATACATAAACGATTGTTCTGGCATGAAAACTGCCAAAGTTAATTGCAACCATATCGGAACCTCAGATTACTGCGTTTATTAAACATAGAGCAATAATTCTACCGATCTATCAAATTGACCATTTTTTAGACGAACGCATTATGCCACAAATGATATACCAAATTAAAGTGCAATCATAAAGCTTTAAAATGTTGCATAAATGACTGTCATAGCATGAAAACTGTCAAAGTTATTCACAACCATATCGGAACCTCAAATTACCGAATTTTTAAACCTGGGAAAATAATTCTACCGATCTATCCAACTGGCCATTTTCTAAAAATACATTATGCAATAAATTATATACCAAAACAAAAGGCAATTTTAATGCTTTAAAATGATGCATAATCGACTGTCATAGCGTGAAAACTGTCAATGTTAATTGCAACCATAGCGGAACCTCAGATTACTGCGTTTATTAAAAATAGAACAATAATTCTACCGATCTATCAAATTGCCCAATTTGTAAAAATACACATTATGCTGGCATGAGAACTGTCAAAGTTATTTGCAACCATATCGGAACCTCAAATCACAGCGTTTTTAAACATAGAACAACAATTCTACCGATCTATCAAATTGACCATTTTTTAGACAAACACATTATGCCACAAATGATATCCCAAATTAAAGTGCAATCATAATGCTTTAAAATGATGCCTAAATGACTGTCATAGCATGAAAACTGTCAAAGTTATTTACAGCCATATCGGAACTTCAAATTACCGCCTTTTTAAACCTGGGAAAATAATTCTACCGATCTATCCAACTGGCCATTTTCTAAAAATACATTATGCAATAAATTATATACCAAAACAAATGGCAATTTTAATGCTTTAAAATGGTGCATAAACGACTGTCCTTGCACGAAAACTGCCAAAGTTAATTGCAACCATAGCGGAACCTCAGATTACTGCGTTTATTATACATAGAACAATAATTATACCGATCTATCAAATTGTCCAATTTCTAAAAATACACATTATGCTACAAATGATATACCATATTAAAGTGCAATCATAATGCTTTAAAATGATGCCTAAATGACTGTCATAGCGTGAAAACTGTCAATGTTATTTGCAGCCATATCGGAACCTTAAAATACCGCGTTTTTAAAGCTGTAAAAATAATTATACCGATCTATCCAATTAGCCATTTTCTAAAAATATATATAAAATATATATAAATATATATATTCTGCAACAAATTATATACCAAAACAAATGGCAACTATAATGCAATAAAAAGATATATAAACGACTGCTATAACATGAAAACTATAAAAGATATTTGCAACCATAACGGAACCTTAAATTACCGCATTTCCAAACCTGTACCAATAAATATACCGATCTATCCAACTGGCCATTTTCTAAAAATATATTCTGCAACAAATTATATACCAAAACAAATGGCAACTATAATGCAATAAAAAGATATATAAACCACTGCTATAACATGAAAACTATAAATGATATTTGCAACCATATCGGAGCCTTAAATTACCGCATTTTTAAGCATAGAACAACAATTCTACCGATCCTTCAAATTGACCATTTTTTAGACGAACACATTATGCCACAAATGACATACCAAATTAAAGTGCAATCATAATGCTTTAAAATGATGCATAAATGACTGTCATAGCATGAAAACTGTCAAAGTTATTCACAACCATATCGGAACCTCAAATTACCGCCTTTTTAAACCTGGGAAAATAATTCTACAGATCTATCCAATTAGCCATTTTCTAAAAATATATTATGCAACAAATTATATACCAAAACAAACGGCAATTTTAATGCAATAAAAAGATTTATAAACGACTGCCATAACATGAAAACTATAAAAGATATTTGCAACCATAACGGAAGCTTAAATTACCGCATTTCCAAACCTGTACCAATAAATATACCGATCTATCC
>NW_025806142.1:0-2382 GCF_022045245.1 Lucilia cuprina
TAGACTATAGACTAGACTATAGACTAGATTATAGACTAGACTATAGACTAGTTCATAGACTAGACTATAGACTAGACTATAGACTAGTCTATAGACTAAACTGTAGACTAGAATATAAACTAGATTAATGGCTAGACTATAAACTAGATTATAGACTAGACTATAAACTAGATTATAGACTAGACTATAGACGACATTATATACTAGACTATAGGCTAGACCTATATATATAGACTAGACTATAGACTAGACTATAGACTAGACTATAGACTAGACTATAGACTAGACTATAGACTAGACTATAGACTAGACTATAGACTAGACTATAGACTAGACTATAGACTAGTCTATAGACTAGACTATAGACTAGACTATAGACTAAACTATAGACTAGACTGTAGACTAGACTATAGACTAGACTATAGACTAGACTATAGACTAGACTATAGACTAGACTATAGACTAGACTATAGACTAGACTATAGACTAGACTATAGACTAGATTATAGACTAGACTATAGACTAGTTCATAGACTAGACTATAGACTAGACTATAGACTAGTCTATAGACTAAACTGTAGACCAGAATATAAACTAGATTAATGACTAGACTATAAACTAGATTATAGACTAGACTATAAACTAGATTATAGACTAGACTATAGACGACATTATATACTAGACTATAGGCTAGACCTATAGACTAGACTACTCTTTAAACAAGTCTAAACTGTAAACTTTACTATATTCTATACTATAGACTTCACTTTAGACTAGGCTATGCTCTACACTATACACTACAATATTTTTAAAAATTAAAAAAAAATTGTAATCACTTTTTCCTCATATTAATAATCAAATTGCCTTACTGCCTTATTTTTCTAAAATTACGTTAAAAACCACATTGAAGGCAGAAACATTTTAATAGTTGCAAGTACATACATTCAAGTTTTTACAGCTCTAAAATACCACAGAATTTTAACATCGGCATCCTTGTACAGCTACAAAAAATATATATAAATATATAAAAAACAACTGTTAATTTGTTGTTGGTGTTGTATATTCGGATTACCATTCAATTGTAATAGAAAATCTTAAAAAAAATAAAATAAAAATACATATAAAAATTACTCATACGTTGTGTTGCACCCACATAAACGTATCAGAGCAGATGCCCATACAAATTCACTGTAAGCTGTAAAACAACTTTCAACATAACATGTTGTTGTTAAAGTTGCATATACATGAAATAAGAGGTGGCACCAGGGAATGAATGAATATGAGTCCATCGATATACGATGTACGCCATCGTCGTTGTTGTTGATGATGATGTTCCTGTTGACTAGTATTTCATTGCTACTTTTACCACATATTCCAATATTTACGTTTTGACCCTTTGCATTTTTGGTCTGGCATCTATATTTTTCATTCTGAGTTTTTTTCATGTTTGGCAGTTATATCCTTATATTTGTTGTTCTTGTTGTTGCTGTTGTTGGCATTGATGGTCATGAAATAACCTCTAACGTTATATGGTCGAAACTCATTCGTATCAATATGTTGCCAGTCAACATGCAGGTTGATACAGCTACTCCTTCTACTTCTTGCTATATAATTTCAGCATGATTTTTTAGCTTTTTTCCAACCAAATCTTTGCTACACAGCAAATCAAATGCAGTAAACAAAAAAACTGCTATAAAGTGTTTATGTATTTTTTTACGAAAAAAAAAATTAATCCAAAAAGTATGTCAATAGTCTATTTACTCAATACGAAAAATGTACTCACACAAACACTTGGCAAATATATTTTATATAGTTGAGTATAATATTCACTTATACGACTACTGGGTCGGAAGAAATAGCACTTAAATATTTTTTATTATTTTATGAACACAAAAAGTCTTTATATTTTGTGTCCGTGTACAGAAAAACACCCATCCAGTGAGGCAGCCAACCATTCAGTCAGCCAGCCAGCAGCTGTAACAGAAGCTAAAAAGAACAGCTTCCTGTCTTCCGGTTGCAAATAATTTGCCAGTAAAATACTTAATGGTTGTATTTATGTAAGTATGTTGGTGAATGTTGTTGTATGTATGCGGGGGGTCTCATCGGATACTGCTTTCTTTTACTACAATTTCCAGGCTTAACTTTAAACTGCTACAACAACTACAAGATTTCTAACGTTAATGTTTAACAATTATTTAAAAATAATATTCTAATCAACAGTATAATAATTATAGTTTGGTTCTAGTTCTGTTCTGTCCTAGTTCTGTTCTAGTTCTGTCCTAGTTCTGTTCTAGTTCTGTTCTAGTTCTGTTCTAGTTCTGTTCTAGTTCTGTTCTAGTTCTGTTCTAGTTCTGTTCTAGTTCTGTTCTAGTTCTGTTCTAG
>NW_025806143.1:0-1057 GCF_022045245.1 Lucilia cuprina
TTTGTTTTTCTAAGGTAGGTTGATTAAAATTTTGAGTATATTTAAACATTTAGAATTTTACTTGTAAATGAAAATTATTTTGAGTCGCATAAACATTGGTTTTGGAAAAATATATTTTGAATATTTTTTGAAGTTGATAGAAAATTATTGATTCAAGTGATAAAAATTGAAAAGCGAAGTTTAAGACAAAATTACGGAAAAATTAGTTACTCGAAACTTTATGCAATAAATTGAAAAAAAAAAAAAAGAAATAGACGGGATATGAAATTTGAAATTTGTATGAAAAGGACATTTTTTTGTGAAATGAGGAAAATAAATTTTGTATTTGAAAAAGGATATTCAATAGTATTTGAAGTGAAAATAAAGAATTTTTAATTGAACATCTGTGAATCGAAAAAAAAAATATGGCACATTTTTAATATTCAGTGTTGAAAGGAAGGATAATAAATCTAGTGTTTTTTTTAAAAATAACATAATGAGAAAGAAATAATAATCACTTTATAAAAAGGATACAGAAATGTGAATTTTAATGGACAGAAAATTTAATGCATAACCAATAAAAAAAAATTTTTAAATTTTGCGGATGATATAAAAAAATAGAGCAAATAAAAAAAAAATTGTTTAAATAAAAAAAAAAACACAATAAAAAATGGTAATAAATTAAATTTAAAAATCATAAAGAATTTTGAACAAATATTTTTTATGCTAATGTTACTGAAAAAATGTATATAAGAGAAAATATATTAATTGAAAAGAAAATTTAAATGAAAAGTAACTGAAATTGAAAAAAAAGATTCTTTTTAAAATTATAAACATTAAAAAAAAAAACATTTAAATATAAAATCAAACCGTAACCCAGCAAACATTCTGAAACTCAAGAAGCCTATTAATATTGATGAAGAACCCTAGCTGAAGTTAATGTTCATATAATTTGAATAAAAAAAAAATTGTTTTTAATTTCAATTAATTTTTTTTATATTAATTTTGTTAATGTTTTTTTTTTTGAATTTTGATTAATATTATATGATTTTTGTTATTACACGAAGCTGAAATGTAC
>NW_025806144.1:0-2469 GCF_022045245.1 Lucilia cuprina
TTCAGTTCTAGTTCAGTTCTAGTTCAGTTCTAGTTCAGTTCTAGTTCAGTTCTAGTTCAGTTCTAGTTCAGTTCTAGTTCAGTTCTAGTTCAGTTCTAGTTGAGTTGTTTATAGCACTAGTAGGGTTCAACATACTTTACATTATTTACATTTACATTCTTTTAACATTGTTTATTTTTGGTCTTATGTATGTATGTGAGTGTGATTGTTCTTCTTCCTCTTTTATACGTTAAGAATTCTCTGGTGGATGTCTCTCTCTATATACCTACAAATATGAACGTATGCGTGCATACCGGAATATAAGTATTTCTGTGAGTGTATATGTGCGAGTATGTCTGCATTGTTCCGTTTCCTTTTTACGTTAACAACAACATCAACAGAAATACATAGTCAAGTATGTAAACGTGTGCGTTTCTGCTTGTTATCGTGTAGTTAATTAATTTATTTAGTGTGGTTATTTCTTTTTTTCGCTTTTGGGAATTTATCCTTTTTTTACGCTACAGTCAGGAATATGAGAGTAAGTGTGTGTGTGTGAATGAGTGCATGCCATATATTTTATATAAAAGACCATTATTTTTATTTCAACTGTTGGTTTCTTTTTTGTCCAAAACAACAATGGTATACATATGATTTAAAAAATGTTTCAAGGATAATATTTGATTAAAAAAATAAAGTTAATTTTAGTTGAGTAATTTATGGTTAAAGTGCGTTTTAAACTTGAAAATTATTAAGTGCTTTTTTTTGTTTTTCTAAAGGCTCTTAGTGAAAAAAGATTTTTAAATGTAGAGGCAACTGAAAGGGTTAGAGTAGATTAAGGGAAATTTTGTTTTTAAGGAGATAAATAAATGTTTTAATTTAATTTTGTTTTTTCTTGCTAATTTTAGGGTAAATTTAACTCTAAATCGGATGTCTGGTCGTTTGCGGTAACACTATGGGAAATATTAACTTTTGCGCGTAAACAACCATATGAACATTTAAATGATGCTAAAGTTATAGAAAATATTGGACATATCTATCAAGATGATAATCAATATGTAAGTTTTTTTTAAAGAATTGCAATAAAAATATATATTTTATAATGATAACTTGTTAATCTACAGCAACTATTACCTATACCGGCGAATTGTCCTCGAGAAATTTATGATTTAATGTGTGAGTGTTGGCAACGCAATGAAGCAAATCGTCCTAATTTTAGAGAAATACATTTGTTTTTACAAAGAAAAAATTTAGGATTTAAACCAACCTTAATGACTTATTAAATTATAGTTACGAATTTAACACTTACAACAAAAAAACAACAAATATCACTAATGGAAAATGAAAATATCAATTATGAATTGATTTTTTTTTGTAAAATTTAAAAAGAAAAACTAAATAAAAAAAGGAATTACTATAAATTAAGCTAATTGTTTTTAGAAAGATTTTTTAAACTTAAGCTTTTAGTAAGAGTTTAGTTTTAGGCATTAAATAAACCAAAAAAGTAAAGTCTACTTTTAGGCTTAACAAAAATGTTTACTAAAATAAATGTAAACAAAAATTCTAAAAAATTAACAAAAAAAAACAAATTAAAATTAAACTTAAAAATTAAATGTAAATTAAAAAAAATCCTTTACTTACAAAGGTTTAAATAACAAACACAGTTTGTATTAAGCAATCGCCCTAAATAGTTGTATTAATCATAAGTTATTAAAAGAAATCGCTTCAACCTAACCTTAACCACTCCATTTAAGTTTGTATATAATCATTTACTAAGTTTCTTTTCCATCAAATTACATCTAAATGTATTTTCTTTCTAAATGTGTCATAAATTAAGTACCTCTAACAACAAAAAAAGAAAAAAAAACTATATCCTACTATTGACCTGTCATTTCACTCACTTAAATATATACACCACAAAAAACACAAACAAAAAATGTCTAAAAAAAAACATATATCCTATAAAACAAAACATAAACCTCATATTGAAATCCTTAAAAAAACACAAAATGAAAACTTAAAAAGCAAAAAAAAAATCCATTTATTTTTTAGGTTTTATCGGTATAATCACCTATATATAGTCATATAAATCTAAAAAAATCTAAAATCTTCTAACTTATAACTCTAATATCTAAAACCTGCATATTCACGTTTTTGACAATAACTGTTTTTTAGATGAAAAACTATTGAAATGTCTGATTTCTAAAATAAATTTTTAGTTTTTTTTTAATTAAAAATATCGTCGTCATACGTTTTTAAAGCTTCTAGGGGTTGTTTTATTGAATAATTTCAATTTGAATATTTTATTGAAAATACACACATACATATAATGGACATTATACATATAATGGACATTTCCACACTAAACCATTTCTCTTCTAGTTTTGTTCTAGTTCTGTTCTAGTCTGTTCTAGTCTGTTCTAGTTCTGTTCTAGTTCTGTTCTAGTTCTGTTCTAGTTCTGTTCTAGTTCTGTTCTAGTTCTGTTCTAGTTC
>NW_025806145.1:0-1466 GCF_022045245.1 Lucilia cuprina
TTCTGTTTTGTTCTGTTTTAGTTCTGTTCTAGTTCTGTTCTAGTTCTGTTCTAGTTCTGTTTTAGTTATGTTCTAGTTATGTTCTAGTTCTGTTGTAGTTCAGTTCTAGTTCTGTTCTAATTCTTTTTGGTTCTGTTCTTGTTCTATACCTGCCTAATGCTCTAGTATAGGGTATCATATACTAATTTTTTATAACAGTAAAAATAAGTTTTAAATTTCTTTTTGTTGTTCTCAAGTAATTAGTAAAAGTGCATAATAAAAATGACTGTTGTATAAACATTTAAACTTATTAGAACTTTTAATGAAAATTGTCATCAGAATACAGAGTTAAAGTTATTCTTCTACTTTTTTTAATCCTTCAACTTCCAGCACTTCACCTTAAATGAGTTGTTTGTGTTGTTGTCTGGCAATATTCGTAAGTACTTATACGTAACGACTTTATGTGCTATGAGTTTGAAAAAGTGTAATTAAAAAAACAAACAGCCAGCACCTGACAAAACAAACACACATGAAATATACACTGAAATGGAAATAGTTTTCAGTGGAAAATATATAAAAAGTTTCGTTTTCTTAATAATAACAATATATGAGTTCCTCTGAAAGCTTCTCCTTACTCTTTATATTCAATGAACATATTTCAACAATATACATATAGTTCTACTGATCTAATAGTTTTTTATTCACTCTATTTCAGAAATTCGATTCATTTTTTAACTCTCTTAAAAAACTAACATTGAAAAAAAACCTATTAGTGGAAAAACAAAAACAAAAAACCAAAACAAAATATATTTGTTTTGTACACATTTCTTTCTATTTCATATAACAGACACTCAATAAAAAATCGAAGAAAAAACTAAATAAACTTGGCATTTGGCCAAAATAATGTAATCGAATATCGTTAACCTACAAAATTCTAAGCCAGTTCTTCTTCGTATTCTTTATTTTCAATTTAATTTTTACAAAACAAGAGAAACAAGAACGACATGAAGATGTTGAAGAAGTATCTATTTACTGTCATTCTTATTTACTTTGATTTAAAAGTATGACAACATGTTTGTTTTTTATACCCACTTTTACAAAATTTGAGTATTTATTTAGTAAAAAATCTAGTTTGTTGAGATTTTTTTTAACAATTACAAAAAGTCTCTTAAGAATTTGAGGAGCTTTTTTTGACGAAACAAAATCATTAAATTTGTTAGGTTACACTTAACAAAGGTGAACCCTCATAGGAGTGGTACTGATGAATTTTTCTAATGAACAATTTTGTTCAGTTCTACTTCTAGTTCAGTTCTAGTTCAGTTCAAGTTCAGTTCTATTTAAGTTCTAGTTCAGTTCTAGTTCACTTCTAGTTCAGTTCGAGTTCAGTTCTAGTTCAGTTCTAATTCAGTTCTAGTTCAGTTCTAGTTCAATTCTAGTTCAGTTCTAGTTCAGTTCTAGTTCAGTTCTAGTTCAGTTCTAGTTCAGTT
>NW_025806146.1:0-1821 GCF_022045245.1 Lucilia cuprina
AGTCTATTGTCTAGTCTATAGTCTAGTCTATTGTCTAGTCTATAGTCTAGACAATAGTCTAGTCTATATTCTTATCTATATTCTAGGCTATAGTCTAGGCAATGGTCTGGTCTATAGTCTAGTCTATTGTCTAGTCTATAGTTTAGTCTATAGTCTAGTATATATTCTAGTATATATTATAATCTGTAGTCTGGTCTATATTCTAGTCTATAGTCTAATCTATAGTCTAGTCTATACTCTTATCTATAGCCTAGTTTATAGTCTAGTCTATGGTCTATTGCCTTTTCTATAATCTAGCTTATAGTCTAGTCTATAATATAGTCCATAGTCTAGTCTATAATTCAGTTCATAGTCTACTCTATAGTCTTGTATATAGTCTAATTTATAGTCTGGTCCAGTCTATAATTTAATTTATAGTCTAGTCTATAGTCTTGTCTAGTATGTAGTCTAGTCTATTGTCTAGATAATAGTTCAGTCTAGTCTATAATCTATGTCATCAGATGACTATATTCAAATCTGTAAAAGTCTAGTCTATAATCTTGGCTATAGTATCGGCTTTAGTCTTGCCTGTATTCTACATTATATTAAATGGTCTGTAATACTGTGTATTTTTTATACCATAGTAAAACTCTGCGATAGTGAGGACCATTTACCAAAATTGTTTAAGCCTTGCGCCTCTTTAGAAGTTACTATAATATATTAAAATTTAAACTTCTTAGTTTAAATTTATTTGAATATTTTACTAGCCCATATCTACATTAACAAAAAAAGCTTTAAGCTACTTTAGGCCATATCTGTTTATTTATTCTCATTTCATTCACTACAGATTTTCATTTTTTCTTCTTTTCCATTTCTGCTAATCTCTTAATATGATATTCTTTCAAACTACTCTAAATTTACCATTATCCCTTAAGCTTTCATTAAATTACTGATTTTTAAAAAAAAAACTTGTAAATAATTTACATGAACCAGCTAAAGATAAAATCAGGAAAAAACTGTATATTAAATCGTTAAAGATGAAAAGAAATATGTTTTCAAAAATTTTATAAAATGCAAAATTTTAAAAAACATGTTTTTAGGGCTAAAAATGTTATAAAATATAAAGTTTAGTAATGTATTGGTTTAAATTATAACTAAAATGGCTCTTTTAAACATAGAAAATCCTTTTTTACTACAAATTTCTTTATTTTTAGTAAATAAATTACAGTTTTTACAGCTGGGGAAAAGAACTCAGTTGTGTATGCTTTCGAAATTAACCAAACACTGCTGTAGTTTTTATTTTATTAGTTTTATTCAGCATAGTATATTTTAAGGCTCCCCTTAAAATTGTCAATTATTAACATAAATTTTAAGTACATGAATCCTTTACTTTCCGTTAAAGCTTAAAAACTAAAGCTTATTTATTTGGGTGGAATGCTGCTTTTTGTTTTTTTTGTGACCAAACAAAAGGGCAATTGTTGAAAAGGAATGAATAGGAATCCTTTTTGTTAGAGAAGGAAATTATAAAATACTATAAATTAAATTTACAAAAGCATATTTAAGGGCGAATTTTAATATTGTAACCTTTAATAGTAGTCAAAATTGTACAGAAAAAAGGATAAAAGTTATAGAAAGGAAAAAATAGCAATGGCTGATACTGTAAAATTTAAATACAAACACTAACCTTAAGTGGTTAAAAAAAAAGCTTCCAATCAATTATGAAATACTGAGATCTTATAGAACTAGAACTGAACTAGAACTGAACTAGAACTGAACTAGAACTGAACTAGAACTGAACTAGAACTGAACTAGAACTGAACTAGAACTGAACTAGAACTGAAC
>NW_025806147.1:0-1093 GCF_022045245.1 Lucilia cuprina
GCAAATTTATTAAAATGTCAGCAAAAGAAAGATTAATTAATTGCAAATATTTTTCGATTTCTCTAGATGAGAGTACGGATATCAATAATATTTGCCAGTTAATTATTTATATTAAAACAGTTAATGCAAATTTAGAGTGCTTCGAAGAAATGTTTGAAGTGGTTTCATTTCATGGTCATGTAACAGGACAAGTTCTGTATGATGCATTAGATATTAATGTTTTTGCATTTGCTGACAAAAATAAATTAGCCTCAATATGTTCGGATGGAGCAAAGGTAATGAGAGGCAAAAATAAAGGACTTTTGGGCATTTTAAACAAAAATGGAATAAATTGCCCAGCATTCCATTGTGTCATACACCAACAAGCTCTTTTCTCCAAAGAGTTGGGTATGAAAAATACAATGGATGTTGTTGTAAAAATAATAGATATAATAAGAGGGGGCACAATTCTCTGACACACAAAAAATTTAAAGATTTTCTAGAAAACCTTAATTCGGATTATGGAGATTTACTTTTATATACCGAAGTCCGTTGGCTAAGTCGAGGCAAAAGTTTGGAAAGACTTTTCCATTTAAGAAAAGAAGTACTCGAATTTTTAAAAACTTTATCCAATAAAGATACAAAACGCCTTACTAATTGTCTTGAAAATCCCGACTTTCTATTAGATTTCGCATTTTTATGTGATATTACCGAGATATTAAATGACCTTAATTTATGCCTGCAAGGTAAAAATATAAAAATATTTCATTTGAATAGAATTATTCACCAATTTAGTACAAAATTAGATCTTTTAATAAATCAATTAAAAAGTAATAGTATATCAAATCTTAAGAAAACTTCATCAATATTCATAGAATTTAATTTTAATACGTTTGATTGTATTCAGAAATACGCCAAAATAGTTGAGTCCATAAAAAAGAATTGCAATGACACATTTCAAGACTTAAAATTTATAAAAAAAACAATAGAAATACATGATAATCCTCTTAGATGTGAAATAGAAGAGCAAGATGCTTTTCTTCACGAAGAATTGCATAAAATGCGTAATGATTTTGAAGTTCCTATGAAATCTGGGGAAAAATTTTGGCAAAAG
>NW_025806148.1:0-1260 GCF_022045245.1 Lucilia cuprina
CCACGCACAACAACACCTAAATCACCCCACACAAACCACCTTTCCCGCCCACCGAAATATAAAACACAATTTAATACAATATCATCAGTTAGTATAATAGCTTTTTTTGAACTGTTTATCTTAAACATAATACAATTAGTTCTTACAACCTACTTATATAGTTAATTCCTAACACTACTTATTTTCTATAAAATAATCTGTCATATCGGTATACATATCCATAATTTAATATAAGTCCTTTAAATCTTCCTCGTTTTGAGATGATAGAGTTTCATAACAAATCCATCTTTTTTGCATAGTTGAAAGAACAGGATCAGAAGATAGAAGTAAACTATTAAAAATATCTTCATTCTGTGATTGCCTGGGGCATTTTCTTAAGCTGAAAAGTTGAACATGCTTAAAATCTCGATTCCTCTCTTCCTGGGCTTCTTCTGTTAACTCTCCAAGTGGAAGAATATTCGATTCAATTATTACTTGACCATGACACAATACTTTGTGTACTGTTGGTGTTAGTTCCCTCCATGGATACAGAGATACAAGTAATTTAGAAATTTCAGATGTATATTCCCCAATCCGATTTCCATTAATTTTATGTTTACTATTCAGTGCCATTAAAATAGTGTTAACTCTTCGAAGCAACTCCTTGTCGATTCCACTTATTTTTGAAGTAATTTCAAAATCACGAAAAAACCTTCTCGCAATATTACCGTCATTTGTACTACCGCAACTTGGAAGTGGTTTGTCGATGTTTAATCCCATCTGAACTTTAAATTCCTCTTGGATTCTGCTTTTTTCCGCAGCTCTCAGTTCTTTCAATTCTTCATTATTTTTTGTTGATTTAGTAAGATTCTCTGGCACACTTCTATATTTGAGGTCGTATGCTATTTGTAAAAAGTAATCCAAAAATCATATTCTGACATGAAGTGGTGAAATTCTGAAAGACAGGACTTCTTCATTAATACTTCTGCTTTTGTTTATATTTGAGAATTGCGACTTTTTCTCATTACATATTGAGCATCTCCAGAAGGAAGAAGTTTCTGTTATGGCATTGCTGACCTTTCCATCAATCATTGTTAAGCTTAGCTTGTATGATACGTTAATAGAGAATTCCTATATTTTTATGCAAATGGGCTCCAGTGCATTTATTTCATCTTTTTAAATATTCCACTAAATCTTTTGTTGTTTTCTTTGACTCCTTTATATATTCAAATCCAATGGGTCTACAAAAATTTTTTGAACCCGGAGTTGTATTGATCCATA
>NW_025806149.1:0-1372 GCF_022045245.1 Lucilia cuprina
GTTCAGTTCTAGTTCAGTTCTAGTTCAGTTCTAGTTCAGTTCTAGTTCAGTTCTAGTTCAGTTCTAGTTCAGTTCTAGTTCAGTTCTAGTTCAGTTCTAGTTCATTAATATTCAGTTCAGTTCATCAAATTAAATTTAATTTTTCCAGGAATTTGTATAACTTATTATATTTATTCTAAAAATTTCGCAGAAATATGTAATTATATATCTAGTTACCATAAACAGAAAACAATTATCAAAACCAAAAAAGGACGTCATAAAATCGAATACATAAACATAATCATTTCAGATTAATTCTAACTATTCCCTACTTGAAGTTTTGTTATTAATTGATATTTGTGGTGGTTGTTTAATGTACAAGTTAATAATATAAAAAAAAACTATACAGTCGTGTTAATGAAATTGTATCTGTAATTTATATTAAAAAAAACACACAATTATTTAACAGTTGCCAAGTGCCAAAGTTTACGAAAACTAAATTAGACATTATGAAACTGCAAACAAGTGAATAATTAAAATCACGTCAAGACTAGCGGCATAATAATCGACTAAATGTATATCCTGGGACAACTAAAAAAAGTAATTGTCTAAATTCTAACAATAAATTTGGCCAGTTTATTATTTTTATTAAAGATTTATGGTGACTTAGCTATTATAACTGGTGTCATTAACTATTGATATTTGATTACGAAATATGAACACGAGTATTTTAGTTAAAACCCCCCTTAAGATTAATATTTTATAAATGTTTTTTTCTTGACTTTTTATTATATTTTTGCCATATCTAAGTGTTTAACAAATAATTAACAGATTTATTATTGTCGTTCTTTACTTTGTTAGAAAAGTTTTAGCTAGAAATATTTATTTAATAAGAGCGATAAGATATAGATTTATTTTTGATATTTGTTTTATTGAAAAAAAAAAAAACGCTAGAAATAAAAAATTTGAAGAAAATAGTTTTTTTTTTTTTGCAACGATTTATCAGTTTATGTTTGGTCCCAAATGTCTGCGATAAGTTAATCTTGTTAACAATTTAGGTTTCAAAAGAAATGTTTATTCTACTTATATTCGAGACAATCGGACATTTTATAACCGGTACTATCTAGTATCCTCAAGATAAGACTGTCATCAAGACTATAGTCGAGGCTATCCACTATGCAAAAGGCGAGAATATGGCTGTAAGCAAGTCTATTAAGATTATCCGACTAGTCTAAAATCAAGACTATCGACTAGTCTATAATTAAGATTATCGACTAGTCTATAATTAAGACTATCGACTAGTCTATAGTTAAGACTATCGACTAGTCTATAGTTAAGACTATCGACTAGTCTATAGTTAAGACTATCGACTAGTCTATAGTTAAGACTATCG
>NW_025806150.1:0-3202 GCF_022045245.1 Lucilia cuprina
ACTGGAACTGAACTAGAACTGAACTAGAACTAAACTAGAACTGAACTAGAACTAAACTAGAACTCTACTAGAACTGAACTAGAACTGAACTAGAACTGAACTAGAACTGAACTAGAACTCTACTAGAACAGAACAAGAACTGAACAAGAACTGAACTAGAACTGAACTAGAACTGAACTAGAACTGAACTAGAACTGAACTAGAACTGAACTAGAACTGAACTAGAACTGAACTAGAACTGAACTAGAACTGAACTAGAACTGAACTAGAACTGAACTAGAACTGAACTAGAACTGAACTAGAACTGAACTAGAACTGAACTAGAACTGAACTAGAACTGAACTAGAACTGAACTAGAACTGAACTAGAACTGAACTAGAACTGAACTAGAACTGAACTAGAACTGATCTGGAACTGAACTAGAACCGAACTAGAACTGAACTAGAACTGAACTAGAATTGAAATAGAACTGAACTAGAACTGAACTAGAACTGATCTGGAACTGAACTAGAACCGAACTAGAACTGAACTAGAACTGAACTAGAACTGAAATAGAACTGAACTAGAACTGAACTAGAACTGAACTAGAACTGAACTAGAACTGAACTAGAACTGAACTAGAACTGAACTAGAACTGAACTAGAACTGAACTAGAACTGAACTAGAACTGAACTAGAACTGAACTAGAACTGAACTAGAACTGAACTAGAACTGAACTAGAACTGAACTAGAACTGAACTAGAACTGAACTAGAACTGAACTAGAACTGAACTAGAACTGAACTAGAACTGAACTAGAACTGAACTAGAACTGAACTAAAACTAAACTAGAACTGAACTAGAACTGAACTAGAACTGAACTGGAACTGAACTAGAACTGAACTAGAACTAAACTAGAACTGAACTAGAACTAAACTAGAACTCTACTAGAACTGAACTAGAACTGAACTAGAACTGAACTAGAACTCTACTAGAACAGAACAAGAACTGAACAAGAACTGAACAAGAACTGAACTAGAACTGAACTAGAACTGAACTAGAACTGAACTAGAACTCAACTAGAACTGAACTAGAACTGAACTAGAACTGAACTAGAACTGAACTAGAACTGAACTAGAACTGAACTGTAACTGAACTAGAACTCAACTAGAACTGAACTAGAACTGAACTAGAACTGAACTAGAACTGAACTAGAACTGAACTAGAACTGAACTAGAACTGAACTAGAACTGAACTAGAACTGAACTAGAACTGAACTAGAACTGAACTAGAACTGAACTAGAACTGAACTATAACTGAACTATAACTAAACTATAACTGAACTAGAACTGAACTAGAACTGAACTAGAACTGAATTAGAACTGAACTATTAAATTTTTGAACAATGGACCGGTCAAAGCCAAAGAACAAAAATTTGCCACCTAAGTTCTTCATTGAAGAATAAAGGGGCAATGGTAAACCTTTCTCAAGTCTACCCAGTTGATGAAAGAGACAACCATGAGATAAGGTCGTCAAGGCTCACGTTAAAACTCTAGACAGTCATACCCTTCTTACGAAGGTGAAGGGTATAAAAAGCAAATTTAAAAAAAAAAAACTGATTATAATTCTCAGAAATTTTTTGATATTTTAAGAAAATTTTTAAAAAATCTTTGTACCATTTTTCCCCATGAAATAAATTTAAATAATTTATTAAAATTTTCTTTTATAAAATCTACCATAAAATTTTCGCTAATTTGTTGATGACAAATCAAAAAATATTTGTATGTAATGTCACATGAATCACATTAAAGATTTAAAATTATACACTTTGAGATAAATAAAAAAATAAATAAACAAAATAATAATTATAAACAAAGAAAATTATGTATAATCAAAAAAAGAAATTTTTTGAAAATGAATAAGAAAAAGAATTAAAAAAATTAAATTATTAGGGCTTCGCAAAAAGTTAATAAAAACAAAATTTGTAAAGGTTATGTTCTCTAAACAAATATACAAATAAGAAAGTAAAATACAAAATAAAATTATTATTTACAGGGTTTAAATATTAGTTCTTAATATTTTAAAATTTTATAAAAAATTAATATAAAAAAGTTGGAAATATTTATTTATATTTTATTATATTACAAAAAATAAATTAATTCCCTTTAAAAATAATAAAAAATTTACAACACAATTTTGTTTTTAAAATTTGTCTATTAACTTTGTTTCAAATTAATAAATAAAACTTCTGTTTAATTTTTTTATTTATTATAACCAATAATAACAAACCAGTTTTTATTGGTTTTATTAATAAATTCATTAAAAACATATTATAATTATAATATATAACAAAAAAATATTAAAAAAAAAACAAGTTAAAAATACAAAAAAAAAACTTTTTGAAATATATCTAGAGCAAAAATATTTTCAAATTTAAATATGAAAAGCTTAAGAATTTTTTATAAAAATTCTTGTCTATTTATAAATTGTTTATTTATTACACTCTCTATCATCGTCTTGTTTGGTTTTTGTCGCTCATTTGCATATTAACAGATTGCACACACCTTTTGCTTATACATACATATTTACTTCTCTCTACTTGTATTATTGTTCTTGTTGTTGTTTTATTTCAATTTATACCGTTAATACAAATACAGACTCTCGAGTTAGTTTAGCATGTAGTAGTTAAAGGTGAATGAATTTGTAAACATTTATGTTTGAAGTGTCATGTTGTTGGTGGCTGTAATATTTTTTTCTAATATTTTTTTCTTACTGCAATTTCTTGCTCTTACAAATAATTTAACGCCTGATGTCTACGAGGTATGCAATCAACAACAACAACTAGAAAAACTTTTAGCATATAAAAACATCTTAACCCACATATTTATTAAATTGCAACGTAGTTTATGTGTCGCTCAAAATGCTTACATTTACGTCAATAAGTTGTTTTAGTAAAAAGTAACTGCAGAGTTGTACTACCTAAATCTAAACTCACAGAAAAGGAACTAAAATAGAACCGAACTAGAACTGAACTAGAACTATAACTGAATTAGAACTAAACTAGAACTAAACTTGAACTGAACTAGAACTGATTTAGAACTGAACTAGAACTAAATTAGAACTGAAATAGAACTGAACTAGAACTGAACTAGAACTGAACAAGAACTGAACTAGAACTGAACTAGAACTGAACTAGAACTGAACTAGAACTGAACTAGAACTGA
>NW_025806151.1:0-1740 GCF_022045245.1 Lucilia cuprina
TCATTGATTTGATTTGTAATTTTTAATTTAATAAAACTTTTTTATAAAATACATAAAATAAATTGTTGGTGTTTTTAATATGATATAAAATATACACAAACCCAACAGTTTTAAGTTTTTTTTTCTTTTTTGTATTCCCCATTTCCCTATATTGTTTAGTCTCGTGTTTACTGAAGCATTAAATTAATTGTTTTCGAAATAATAACGAGTGAATGTTAGCTAGAACTTTTGCGGAATAGACAGAAAACAAAAACAATATTTATACAAAAAACGCAATAAATATTTAAGCTTTAAATATATATGATACTTATAGATAAATAATCTTAGAAAAAACAAGACAATACCAGAAATTGATATGAATGTGAATGAGGTAAGTGTAGAGGTACACTTAGTCACAAAACTGTATACAAACAACTTATTTGTAGAATATACGTATGTATGTATGTATGTATGTATGTATGTATGTATGTATGTATGTTGTTGATTTTTTTATGGATATTAAATTAAGTATATTTTCGACATATGTACATTTAAATATAGGGTAAATAAAAATTAATATGTGTATATATTAATCATATAAATAATAATTAGTCTGACCATTTAGTAATATTTGCCTTTTAGTCCCAGACATCAAATGAATCAATCGAGTAAGGCATTATAAACATTTATACCAATTGCCAGTTCAGAGAAACTTTTTATTTCTCTGAAATTATTTCAAATCTTTTCGGTAGAACTTTTTTTCTTTATTACCATAACATTTTTTTAAACCCATTTTATTATTTTATTTTTTTAAGGCTATTATTATAAAAAGCTTCAATTTTTTTATTATTGAAATTGTAATCATAAACAAATATTAATTGCTTTAAAATATATATTATTGTTTAAGCATTTTAAGCGTTCAATAATAAAAAAAAAAATACTACAAAAAGTATACACGTACTACTGCTTCTACTACTATAGTAGTACCTGCTGGTACTAATTTTTTTTCATACAAAATACTTTTTTTTGCGTTTAATTTATTTTATGATTGTTAAAAACCTTGACATTAAAAACCACATAATACTATAGCAGCAATACTCGTGCAACAAATATAATTTTGCAGTTTATTTATTTTAACATTTTTCAACTTCACTTTAATGTAGAGCAAACGAGCAGCGGTGTCTATGTAATGAAATTTATGACATCAAATATGAATGAAGTCATAAAAATATATAACTGCAAAATTTTTGATAATAATTTTTATTTATTATTTTTTTTCTGTTTTTTTTTTCTTCTTTCTAGTTGTTTTTATACATCTAAGTGTGATAGCAAAAGCAGCAGTAGAAAAAGAACAATATTAGATAACTAATTTTATGTAGATAAAAAGAAGAAATAAAATAAAATAAAAACAATAAAACAAATTAAGAGGATGTGGTTTTGTTTTGCAACAAAAATAATTGTAAATGCAAATGTTTAATAAATCAAGAAGAGAGCATGTAGCAATAATATATTGTTATTGTTTAAACCAATATAAAATATAAAAGAAAATTTGTTTAAATAGTTAAACTACTGCAACATGTTGCAAAGGTTTTAGATATACCTTTATATATATTCACTGACATTTATACATATACTATATTCTAGTCTATATTTTAGTCTAGAGTCTAGTGTATAGTCTAGTCTATAGTCTAGTCTATAGTCTAGTCTATAGTCTAGTCTATAGTCTAGTCTATAGTCTAGTCTATAGTCTAGTCTATAGTC
>NW_025806152.1:0-1442 GCF_022045245.1 Lucilia cuprina
TTTTGAAAATGTTTTTGTAGGTAACGGTAAAGGGAGGGATTCCCCTTAATTTGAGGTATGACCAGCCACATTAACCCATTTAGTGGGGACGAAAGTTAAAATTTTGTACAATTTTAACTTTGAAAAAATTTTCGAAAATCGTAAACTTAACTTTTTGAAAATGTTTTTGTAGGTAACGGTAAGGGGAGGGATTCCCTTTAATTTGAGGTATGACCCGCCACATTAACCCATTTAGTGGGGACGAAAATTAAAATTTTGTGAAACTTTAACTTTTAAAAAATTGTGAAAAATCAAAAATATTACTTTTTGAAAATGTCTTTGAAGGTAACAGTATTGGGACGGATACCCCTTAATTTGAGGTATGAACCGCCCCATTAACCCTTTAGGTGGGGACGAAAGTTAAAATTTTGTGAATTTTTATTTTTAAAAAAATCGTCAAAAATCGAAAAGAATACTTTTTGAAAATGTTTTTGTATGTAACAAAAGAAGGACGGATTCCCCTTAATTTGAGGTATGAACCGCCCCATTAACCCTTTAGGTGGGGACGAAAGTTAAAATTTTGTGATATTTTAACTTTGAAAAAATTTTCGAAAATCGTAAACTTAACTTTTTGAAAATGTTTTTGTAGGTAACGGTAAGGGGAGGGATTCCCTTTAATTTGAGGTATGACCCGCCACATTAACCCATTTAGTGGGGACGAAAGTTAAAATTTTGTGAAATTTTAACTTTGAAAAAATTGTCAAAAATCGAAATTACAACTTTTTGAAAATGTTTTTAAAGGTAACAGAAGGGGTATGAGTCCCCCTTAATTTGAGGTATGACCTGCCCCATTAACCCATTTAGTGGGGACGAAAGTTAAAATTTTGTGAAATTTTAACTTTGAAAAAATTGTCAAAAATCGTAAACTTAACTTTTTGAAAATGTCTTTGTAGGTAACGATAAGGGGAGGGATTCCCCTTAATTTGAGGTATGACCCGCCCCATTAACCCATTTAGTGGGGACGAAAGTTAAAATTTTGTGAAATTTTAACTTTGAAAAAATTTTCAAAAATCGAAAACTTAACTTTTTGAAAATGTTTTTGTAGGTAACGGTAAAGGGAGGGATTCCCCTTAATTTGAGGTATGACCAGCCACATTAACCCATTTAGTGGGGACGAAAGTTAAAATTTTGTGAAATTTTAACTTTGAAAAAATTGTCAAAAATCGAAAACTTAACTTTTTGAAAATGTCTTTGTAGGTAACGGTAAGGGGACGGATTCCCTTTAATTTGAGGTATGACCCGCCCCATTAACCCATTTAGTGGGGACGAAAGTTAAAATTTTGTGAAAGTTTAACTTTGAAAAAATTGCCAAAAATCGAAATTACAACTTTTTGAAAATGTTTTTAAAGGTAACAGAAGGGGTATGAGTCCCCCTTAATTTGAGGTATGATCCGCCCCATTAA
>NW_025806153.1:0-1352 GCF_022045245.1 Lucilia cuprina
GAACTAGAACTGAACTAGAACTGAACTAGAACTGAACTAGAACTGAACTAGAACTGAACTAGAACTAAACTAGAACTGAACTAGAACTAAACTAGAACTGAACTAAAAATGTTTTAGTCCCGTTCTTGTTAAAACCCAAACACAATTTTTTATCAAACCAAAAATTCGCCTTCTCAGCCCACCCATACTGTTTTATATATTCACTAGTATGGATGTGGATACGAGTTTGTTTAAGTTTGCATAAAATTAAAATGTTTTCCTAAAGGACATTAACACAATTACACATGTTGAGGGACTCAAAAAAGCGGCATGTTGAAACCAAAGCGATGGCAGCAGTATCTACAGCAACATCCCTATTATTATTTTCATTGACTTGTTGTTGCTGCTGCCATTACAGCAACTACAAATGCTTTAATGTTCCTTTATGCCTGCTTGAATGCAACACTTGTTTTAATATTTTAATTTAGCTTGTAGTTTTCGGTTTCATTCGTATTTTTTTCTTTTGTTCGCAAAATGTTATTTCCTACTCCATGTTTATAATCATCAACGTCATCATCAAATAACTGCAACATCATATTTTTCATCAGGCTTTTATGCTTATATGTCATGTTGCTACCAACTTCAACATCATGCCACTAGTTATAATGTTGTTATGTTAATTTGTTGTTGTTTTTGTTACTGCCGCTGTAGTTTTAGTTTTAATATCATAACAAACTAAAATTTAATTTAGAGTTTTCTACATGTTTACATTATAATAATATTAACAAAGTTTCTATTTTGTTGTGTTTGCTGTTGTTGTTTTTCGCAGTAGTTGTTAATTTTGAAGGGCTGTTGTGCTACTGATACCGTGAATCTATTTATTTCAACTGGAGCAACACAATTAACTTCCGTTTTGTGGAATCAGTTTAGGGAATTTAATAAAATTTGCAGAACATGTGGATTAAAAAGGTTTTCCAAATGTTTTAATTTCAATATTAAGGATATCATTAAAAAGTTCTAATGTAGAATATTTATTTCTGAAAAACCCAAATTTTAGGTAGAAAATGTCTATTTTTAAAAAAAAGATTTATTTGCAATAGAAAATATTTCTAATTTTATTTAAAATGTTTATGTTTTGTTCTGGTCCTGTTCTAGTTTTGTTCTAATTCTGTTCTGTTCTACTTCAGTTCTAGTTCTGTTCTAATTCTGTTCTAGTTCTGTTCTAGTTTTGTTCTAATTATGTTCTAGTTCTAGTTCTGTTCTACTTCTGTTCTAGTTCTGTTCTAGGTCTGTTCTAGTTCTGTTCTAGTTCTGTTCTAGTTCTGTTCTAGTTCTGTTCTAGTTCTGTTCTAGTTCTGTTCTAGTTCTGTTCT
>NW_025806154.1:0-1218 GCF_022045245.1 Lucilia cuprina
CAGTAATCTGAGGTTCCCATATGGTTGCAATTAACTTTGGCAGTTTTCGTGCTAGGACAGTCGTTTATACACCATTTTAAAGCATTAAAATTGCCATTTGTTTTAGTATATAAGTTATTGCATTGTTTTTTTAGAAAATGACCAATTGGATAGATCGGTAGAATTATTTTCCCAGGTTTAAAAAGGCGGTAATTGACAGTTTTTATGCCAGGACAATCGTTTGTGCATCATTTTAAAGCATTACAGTTGCACTTTGTTTTGGTGTACAATTTGTGGCATAATGAGTTTTAACAAAAATAGGATAGATCGGTATATTTATTGGTACAGGTTTAGAAATGCGGTAATTTAAGGCTCCGATATGGTTGCAAATATCATTTATAGTTTTCATGTTATTGCAGTCGTTTATATATCTTTTTATTGCATTATAGTTGCCATTTGTTTTGGTATATAATTTGTTGCATAATATATTTTTAGAAAATGGCTAATTGGATAGATCGGTAGAATTATTTTCACAGCTTTAAAAACGCGGTTTTTTAAGGTTCCGATATGGCTGCAAATAACATTGACAGTTTTCACGCTATGACAGTCATTTAGGCATCATTTTAAAGCATTATGATTGCACTTTAATGTGGTATATAATTTGTAGTATAATGTGTATTTTTAGAAATTGGTCAATTTGATAGATCGGTAGAATTATTGTTCTATGTTTAATAAACGCTGAGGTTCCCATATAGTTGCAATTAACTTTGGCAGTTTTTGTGCTAGGACAGTCGTTTATACACCATTTTAAAGCATTAAAATTGCCATTTGTTTTGGTATATAATTTATTGCATAATGTATTTTTAGAAAATGACCAATTGGATAGATCGGTAGAATTATTTTCCCAGGTTTAAAAAGGCGGTAATTTGAAGTTCTGATATGGTTGTGAATAACTTTAACAGTTTTCATGCTATTTTAAAGCATTACAGTTGCACTTTGTTTTGGTGTATAATTTGTGGCATAACGAATTTTTAAAAAAATTGGATAGCATTATGATTGCACTTTAATATGGTATATCATTTGTAGCATAATGTGTGTTTTTTCAAATTGGTCAATTTGATAGATCCGTAGAATTATTGTTCTATGTTTAATAAACGCAGTAATCTGAAGTTCCGATATGGTTGCAATTAACTGTGGCAGTTTTCGTGCTAGGACAGTAGTTTATGCACCATTTTAAAG
>NW_025806155.1:0-6750 GCF_022045245.1 Lucilia cuprina
TCTATCTATCTATCTATCTATCTATCTATCTATGGATCTATCGATATATCGATTTATGGATCTATGGATCTATGGATCTATCTATCTATCTATCTATCTATCTATCTATCTATCTATCTATCTATCTATCTATCTATCTATCTATCTATCTTTTTATCTAGAATTTAAATTTGTATCAATAACAACATACAAAATTCCTAAAATTTCTTAAAATTTTAAATTTCATTATCATTTTTAAAATATTTCTTTTAACAAATATTTGTTTTAACTAATTAACACAGATTTAGAGCAAATAAAAAAACACAAGCATAATTTTTTCACTTTCATTTTAGCATCAGATACAACAACAATAAGAAAACATTGTTTAAATAAAAAAACACAAACATTTCTTTTTTTTGCTAAAATATTTTTAGTTATTTTTAAAACACACACAAATATTTTGTATTCTTTTTTTATTTTTCTGTTAGGAAAAAAATAAAAAAAAAAAAATACAACAACAAAAACATTTGTCGCCTTCAATTCAACTAAAGCGTGAATGTAAATACAAAATAAAAAAAGAGAAAATGGTAAGAAATTAAACTTTTGTTGGTAAAAGAAAAAAAGGTCCCCAGTTCCGGGGGAAGTTTAAAGAATCGTGTAAAATCATCAAAATAATTTACAAATATCAAGAAATAGACTTTATTTTAATTATTTAAATAAACAAAAGAATTTAAATTCCCAAAATCCTAGGGAAATCTTCTAAAAACCCCAACTGGGGAAGTGGATTTTGTTAAACAAATTTTAAATTTGTTTAGTATTGTTAGTGTAGAATGATTTTAATTAATATTTTCTTGCAATTGGCATAAAAATTTAAATTCCCAAATTAAATTTTGAAAATCTCCACATGGGGATTTTTTTAAATGATTTTGGGAATTAATTTTTTTCGGAAATTTTGAAGAATATGGCTAAAACGCTGTCGAAAAAGGGTATATAAGGCAAAATTTAAAGGAAAATTTTCAGTCTGAAGAATATTTTTTAAAAATTCCAGTTGGGAATGTGAATAAATTTTATAATTTTACAGTTTTCCCGTTTTCTTTTGTTTGAATGTGTGTTTTGTGTTGGTTAATGGAAATATAAATTGTTCACAAAAATGTGAATATTATAAAGGTTTATAAAGAAATTTTTTTTAATCTTTTGTTTTGAAATATACAAAGAATTATTCATTTTCTTGTTAAAATGTTTCAGGCATTTAAATTTATGAAAAGAAAAATCCTAGAGAAAGTCACATGAAAACGTTTTCATGTACTTTTATTAAAATGGAAATTTATTATAAATTTTCTTTGAAATTCGCTTGTTAGTAAAAGACCCTCCTAAAGCGTTTTTCGTCAAGACTTTTTATCAGCTGTTAAAAACATTTTTTTTTTGTGTTTAATATAAAAGTAAATACAAAAACTAATTAAATAAATTAATAACAATGTTAATAGCAACAACATGAATGTCATAAATATTTTATCGTCATAAACACAAGTGATATTCGAAAAATCTATAAACCTTTTTTCTGATATCAGGTGATTACTTGGCCCAATTAGCAACCGATAGAAAAGATACAAAAATTAAATAAGTTTTTAGCTAATATTCAACTTTTTGCAATATTTTTTCTTATATTTAAACAAGATTTTACGATTTCTGCAATAAAAACTTTAATTCCCACAATCAATGTGAAAAACTCCCAAAGTGGGGATTTTCAAATATTATTTGGGAATTGAAATTTTAGTGCTATATGAAAGAAAAATTCAGTTAAACCATTTTTATAACAACAAAAATTAAAGAATATGAAATTTCTTTAACAAAATGAACTTCCCTAGTTGGGATTTTTGAAAATTTTCGTTGGGAATTTAAAAATTTTTAGAGAAATTTTTATTAAATTGTATTTAATGTAAGAGTTATGCTAAAACTTTAAATTTTTTGTAAAAAATTAAATTGCTAATATAGATGTAAAAAACTCCCAAAGTGGGGATTTTCAAATATTATTTGGGAATTAAAATTTTAGTGCTATATGAAAGAAAAATTCTGTTAAATCATTTTTATAACAACAAAAATTAAAATATATGAAATTTCTTTAACAAAATCAACTTCCCCAGTTGGGATTTTTAAAATTTTCTTTGGAAATTTAAAAATTTTTAGATAAATTTGTATTAAATTATATTTTATGTAAAAGTTATGCTAAAACTTTAAAATTTCTGCAAAAAATTAAATTCCCAATATAAATGTAAAAAACTTCCAAAGTGGGGATTTTCAAATATTATTTGGGAATTAAAATTTTAGTGCTATATGAAAGAAAAATTCTGGTAAATCATTTTTATAACAACAAAAATTAAAGAATATGAAATTTCTTTAACAAACCAAACTTCCCCAGTTGGGATTTTTGAAAATTTTCGTTGGGAATTTTAAATTTTTAGATAAATTTGTATTAAATTGTATTTTATGTAAATAGAGTTATGCTAAAACTTTAAAATTTTTGTAAAAAATTAAATTCCTAATATAGATGTAAAAAACTCCCAAAGTGGGGATTTTCAAATATTATTTGGGAATTAAAATTTTAGTGCTATATGAAAGAAAAATTCTGTTAAATCATTTTTATAACAACAAAAATTAAAATATATGAAATTTCTTTAATAAAATTAACTTCCCCAGTTGGGATTTTTTGAAAATTTCCTGCTAAAATTTATAAAAACTTCCTGGTTAAATGGTTCTTTTATGTTTTTCCTTTAAGAAATGGTGTTAAAATCATGTGAATGTTTTGTTTTGGGAACTCTAGACATTTTAATCTTTTAAATCTAGATTAAGTTTTTGTTGTTCTAACAAGCAATGACTCAATTGAGGAGGGAACTACTTTTCAAAAATTATTGATAACATAAATATTTTTAACTTTTGGACACCTGTGTCAATGCCTTTTTATATATTTAAAGACTTGAAAACGATAATTAATTAATCATTTCATAATTAAACACCTGCAAATAGGAAAACATTAACTTTTGTCCAAAGAATTTACACACTTCATATTTAAACAAATTCTTAACAAATCTGCCAAAAGACAAAAAACGAGTAAATATTTTTTAAATTAATTTAATCTTTTTTTATATAAACTTTATCAGTGAATAAAAGTGTTCCTCATTTCATTATATTCTTGTCAATGAAATGACGTAAATGACCTTTTAAATAAAAAAGAAACAAATACAATTTTTATAAAAAAAAACTCTTTTTTTATGGAAAAACATCAGATTTGTTAAATATTTTTACGTTTTCAATAACAAAAAAGTTCTGTGAAATTTAAGAGAATTCCAAATATTTGAACTCCTGCAGAGCTTATCAAAAAAAAATTAAGCCAAAACCGGAAATGTGACCCTTTGAAACATTTCATTAGCAAAAAACAACATCCCCCCCGAAACAAAACAATGGAATATTTTGACTTTATTGTTAGTTATTTTAACAAAACTAAATACGTTTAATGCTTATTTTCATAAAATCTTTTAAATTCCTAAGAAAAAAAACTAAATTCCCAATCATAAATCGAAAAATCCCCAAAGTGGGGATTTTCAAAACAACATTTGGGTTAAAAAAATTGTTATGCAATTCGTGGCGAAATATTAAATAAAACAAGTCTTAATCATCAAAATTGCATAATTTGTAAATTTCTTTAACAAATTTCACTTCCCCAGTTGGGAATATTGAAAAATTCTCTAGGAATTCAGAAATTTTTAAAATATTTTTCTTTTTTACCCTCAAACAATAAAGTTTTAGCGACATCTTTTAAATTCTTGCAAAAAAAACTTAATTCTCACAAAGATTTCAAAAATTCCCTTTGTGGGGATTTTCCAAAAATCATTTGGGAATGAAATTTTTTATCATTTTCGAAACAAAAACTAATTTCAAACATGTTTACATTTACCAAAATTTCAAGATTTTAAATTTCTTTAACAAATTTTACTTCCCCAGTTGGGAATTTTAAAATTTTTTCTAGGAATTAAAAATTTTCTTAAAATTTAGTCTAATTTAAACTTTTCCAACAATGTTTTCAGCAAGTTCTATAAAATTCCTGCAAAAAAAAACTTAATTCCCACAAAGATTTAAAAAATTCCCTTGTGGGGATTTTCAAAAAATCATTTGGGAATGAAACTTTTTATCATTTTCAAAACAAAAATGCATTTTCAACATGTTTTCTGAAACAAAAATTCCAAAATTTAAAATTTCTTTAACAAAATTCACTTCCCCAGTTAGAAATTGTAAAAAATTATTTAGGAATTAAAAATTTTCTTAAAATTTAGCCTAATTTACACTTTCCAACAAAGTTTTAGTCCAAAACTTTAAAATTTACACAAAAAAAAATTAATTTCTAAAAAAATCATAAAAATTTCCTTAGTGGGGATTTTCAAAAAGTCATTTGGGAATGAAATTTTTTATCATTTTCAAAACAAAAACTAATTTCAAACATGTTTACATTTACAAAAATTTCAAAATTTTAAATTTCTTTAACAAATTTTACTTCCCCAGTTGGGAATTTTGAAATTTTTTCTAGGAATTAAAAATTTTCTTAAAATTTAGTCTAATTTAAACTTTTCCAACAATGTTTTTAGCAAGTTCTATAAAATTCCTGCAAAAAAAACTTAATTCCCACAAAGATTTAAAAAATTCCCTTGTGGGGATTTTCAAAAAATCATTTGGGAATGAAGTTTTTTATCATTTTCAAAACAAAAATGCATTTTCAACATGTTTTCTGAAACAAAAATTCCAAAATTTAAAATTTCTTTAACAAAATTCACTTCCCCAGTTAGAAATTTAAAAAAATTATTTAGGAATTAAAAATTTTCATAAAATTTAGCTTAATTTACACTTTCCAACTAAGTTTTAGTCCAAACCTTTAAAATTTACACAAAAAAAAATTAATTTCTAAAAAAATCATAAAAATTTCCTTAGTGGGGATTTTCAAAAAATCATTTGGGAATGAAATTTTTTATCATTTTCAAAACAAAAACTAATTTCAAACATGTTTACATTTACTAAAATTCCAAAATTTTAAATTTCTTTAAGAAATTTCACTTCCCCAGTTGGGAATTTTGAAATTTTTTCTAGGAATTCAAAATTTTCTTAAAATTTAGCCTAATTTACTCTTTTCCAACAAAAGTTTCAGTTCAAATCTTTAAAACTTCCCCAAAAAACTTAATTCCCACAAAGATTTAAAAAATTTCCTTAGTGGGGATTTTCAAAAATTATTTGGGAATGAAATTTTTTATCATTTTCAAAAGAAAAACTCAAACATGTTTACATTAATCAAAATTCCAGAATTTTAAATTTCTTTAACAAAATACACTTCCCCAGTTGGAAATTTTGAAAAATTCTCTGGAAATTACAATTTTTCCTAAAATTATGCTTTTTTTACACTTTTCTAACAAAGCTTTGTCGAAATCTTTAAAATTTCCACAAAAAAACTTAATTTCCACTAAAATTCGCTTAGTGGGGATTTTCAAAAATTATTTGGGAATAAAATTTTTTATCATTTTTAAAACGAAAATAATTTTTGAACATGTGTTCTAAAACAAAAATCCCAAAATTTTAAATTTCTTTAAAAAAATTCACTTCCCCAGTTGGGATTTTTGAAAATTTGTCTAGTAATTCTAATCTTTCACAATAATTTTCTTCATTTACTCTTGAAAAACATAGTTTTAGTCCAAATCTTTAAAATTTTCACAAAAAAAAATTAATTCCCACTAAAATTTCAAAAATTCCCTTAGTGGGGATTTACAAAAATTATTTAGGAATTCAAATTTTTTCATTTTAAATCATTAATCAAGTAGTTTTCTGCATCTTCAAGTTACTTTTCATTAAAATTTTTTTAGTTTTTACCTTGATTTAGTGTTATTTTTAAACCAGTCATTATGATGATTATTATTTGCAATAAATTACCATTTTTTTCTAAATGTTAATTATCTAAGCAAAACAATCTATAAAATAATTACCTTGATTTCTCATCTATGACGTGATTTTGCACAAATAATATTTTTTTATTTATTTGTTTTTCTTTTTTTGTGTAAATAATTTCTCCTAGACTTTTGGTTAAGCAAGTGGGGTAATAAATTATTTAAAAAAAATATATATTTTATTTAAATGTAAATACGGGGGAGTTTTTGTATTTTAGTTTTAACTAACTAACTCTTATCAATAGTTTATTTCTACACTATTTTTTTGTTGCTAATTAATTATTTTTTGTTTGTGAAGTATGTGTGTGCGTGTGTTTTTTCTTCTTTAAATAATATATTTAATTAAAGATTTTGTTTATTAACAACAACAACACAAATAAATATTAAGGTCATATATTTAACAAAAAGATAAGCCGTAATGTACAAAGATTTAAAGTTTAAAAATAACAAAAACTAATAATTTCTAAATCACATGATTTTTTAATTTTGCAAATTTTTAGATTTTTTAATTTATCTGTTAGAAAAATTATGTAAAAACCAAACTTACCTTGAGAATCGGTGTTTATCATTTTCATTTAATGGTCGCAATGGTGCTAATCTGCAAGAGGAAAAAATTTTTGTTAAAAAAAGCTTGACTTTTTCAGAAACTGAAAACAAGACTTTTTTATAGTATTTTCGACTATCTATGTATGTATCTATATATCTATATATCTATCTATCTATCTATCTATCTATCTATCTATCTATCTATCTATCTATCTATCTATCTATCTATCTATCTATCTATCTATCTATC
>NW_025806156.1:0-1608 GCF_022045245.1 Lucilia cuprina
AACAGAACTAGAACAGAACTAGAACAGAACTAGAACAGAACTAGAACAGAACTAGAACAGAACTAGAACAGAACTAGAACAAAACTAGAACAGAACTAGAACAGTACTTTAACTGAACATCTTTTAAAATGCCATAAACTTAAGAAAATCTTTAAATTTTATGAAATATTTGTTAAAATTATTTCTCGTATTTTTTTTAAATGTTTCCGTTTGTTCTTTTCAAATTGTATATTTTATGATTTGCTGTTGGTTGTAAATATTTGTATAAAATTGAATTGCAAATAATAACAATGACACAAACATAAACAACAACTAACCAGAAGTAAATAACAGCAACAAAAACTAAACAGCTAATGGCAGAAATATGTTTTTGTTTAAATTTGCATGTTGTAAGAAAAATAGTTGTTGTTGCTGTTGTTGGTATTATTGTAGTGTTTTGTTTATGTGTTTTTGACTTAAATGGTGGAAGAAAACGATGTTGTACGAGAGAGTGATAGAGAGAGGGAGGAAGCGAGAAAGGAGAAAAAAACAAACAAAATAATGATGATGATGAAGAAGAAAAGAATCGAACGGTAAATGTTGTTGTTATTCAAACGAAGCGCTTTTAACAGAATAATAACAACAACACCAAAAACATTTAAAAAACTTAAAAGCCAAAAAAACAGCAACAAATCTAAACACTTTAATACAAGTTTGTTGTCTAAGTCTTTCGTTTTGTTTGTTTACAAATAGCAAAACAGTGGATTTTTGCTAAAAATTTTTGTTATTTGTTTTAAATCTAAATAACGTTTGAATGATAAAAGCTAGTCAAAATTAAAGAAAAAACTATAAACTTTGTTTAACACAAATATTTTCTGCATTGAAAATTTTATATCTTCTAAACTACTGTTTTCATTTAAAAATCTCTCTTACTTGTTTTTCTTTTTCTTCTATTTTGCTTAAAATTTAAATATTTTTCTACAATTCTTTATTTTGCTGAGTATAAGAAAAAAATAAAAATAAAAAATACTAATAAACATGACATGACATTGACAAGAATTTTTTCCTGTAAATGTTTGTTAAAATACAAAAGTTTTTTTTCAATGTTTCGTAGCAAGCCTGTTGTTTAAAAGAATTTTTAACACTAAACTATAGTAATAAATAAAATCATAAACAGAATGCCTGCATAATATGACTTAAATATATTTTTTATTTAAAAAAATACCAAAGAAAAAATAAACACTTCACTAAGTAGTCATTATCAACTTTATAAATTATTGAAAAATAGGGAGAACAAATGTATAAGAAAAGAAAAAAAAACAAATACAACATGTAATATACACCTCTTTATTATTACAACAACTTGTAATAAAATTTTTTGTTGTCGTTGTTATTGTGGTCTTTATTCCCTTTACGCTTTAATGTTGTAGTTAATGCTGTAAGAAACTTTACCTTATTGTAGTGGTTAAAAAAACGCACTATGGGTTGGAAAAAAGCAAATCTTTAAGAAAATTTTACAACCAAAAACAGAACTAGAACAGAACTAGAACAGAACTAGAACAGAACTAGAACAGAACTAGAACAGAACTAGAACAGAACTAGAACAGAACTAGAACAGAACTAGAACAG
>NW_025806157.1:0-1292 GCF_022045245.1 Lucilia cuprina
GTTCTAGTTCAGTTCTAGTTGAGTTCTAGTTCAGTTCTAGTTCAGTTCTAGTTCAGTTCTAGTTCAGTTCTAGTTCAGTTCTAGTTCAGTTCTAGTTCAGTTTTAGTTTAAGAAATATAATTTTATTTCAAACTTTTTTATTTACTGGGCAACTCCTTTATGGTCAAGTTCTTTTTGCCAACTTCTTTGCCACTCGCAAAAAGACTTCCGCATTTTTGTATAATGTTCAAATCAGTGGTTGCAGAAGAATGATAAAAACATTTTATATAGTAAGTATGGCTTAAATATTGAACAATGTATTCGTATGACAAGCAATATCTTCACTATCTAGTTTCTTGGCCCACAGACGGAACTGCATAAATGAAATTTAATAATCGGGTATGTAATTTATAATGAAAGCTAATGTGGACCAATTATATTTAATGCACAGCATTTGGAATAAAATATCTTTTAGCAAAAGATGTATAAAAGCGTGTTCTTGTCAGTCACTGTCAATGACAATTTAATTTTTAATTTTTAAAAAATTAATGCTTTCTAATTAAAATTTGTTTAAAATGTTTCTATTTTAAATGATTATAATGTTTAATTTTGTTTTTGCAAATTTATGACCCATTCGCGTTTTTGGTTCATAATTTGTTTTATTTTATTTACTTGAAGTTGTTATTTTAAGTGAATAACAATTAAATTTTTTATGGTTAAATAACAAAAACAAAACGTATTGAAAAATTCAAGTGCTTTTTGTTTGACAATTTTGTATATTTTCTCAATAAAAGCCTATAATTAAATTTGCAATTAAATACTGCTAAATAAAAATATACAACCCACTATAATTTCACAAAAAAAAAAAAAAAAAAAAAATGTGACTCTTTACAAGTTTTACATATTTCATCCAGAAAATTACAGTATAGAAAGAAGAGTTCCCAAAATCATGGATAATAATTAAGTTTTGTTTTATGTTATGGTCCATTAGAACAAAAGAACTAGAACAGAACTAGAACAGAACAGAACAGAACTAGAACAGAACTAGAACAGAACTAGAACAGAACTAGAACAGAACTAGAACAGAACTAGAACAGAACTAGAACTGAACTAGAACAGAACTAGAACAGAACTAGAAGAGAACTAGAACAGAACTAGAACAGAACTAGAACTGAACTAGAACAGAACTAGAACAGAACTAGAAGAGAACTAGAACAGAACTAGAACAGAAATAGAACAGAACTAGAACAGAACTAGAACAGAACTAGAACAGAACTAGAACAGAACTAGAACTAGAACAGAACTAGAACAGA
>NW_025806158.1:0-5311 GCF_022045245.1 Lucilia cuprina
AGTATAAAACGTTAGTTTTAGTATAAAACGTTAGTTTTAGTATAAAACGATAGTTTTAATATAAAACGTTAGTTTTAGTATAAAACGTTAGTTTTAGTATAAAACGTTAGTTTTAGTATAAAACGTTATTTTTAGTATAAAACTTTAGTTTTAGTATAAAACTTTAGTTTTAGTATAAAACGTTAGTTTTAGTATAAAACGTTAGTTTTAGTATAAAACGTTAGTTTTAGTATAAAACGTTAGTTTTAGTATAAAACGTTAGTTTTAGTATAAAACGTTAGTTTTAGTATAAAATTTTAGTTTTAGCATAAAACGTTAGTTTTAGTATAAAACGTTAGTTTTAGTATAAAACGTTAGTTTTAATATAAAACTTTAGTTTTAGTATAAAACGTTAGTTTTTGTATAAAACGTTAGTTTTTGTATAAAACGTTAGTTTTAGTATAAAACGTTAGTTTTAGTATAAAACGTTAGTTTTAGTATAAAAAGTTAGTTTTAGTACAAAACTTTAGTTTTAGCATAAAACGTTAGTTTTAGTATAAAACCTTAGTTTTAGCATAAAACGTTAGTTTTAGTATAAAACGTTAGTTTTAGTATAAAACGTTAGTTCTAGTATAAAACGTTAGTTTTAGCATAAAACGTTAGTTTTAGCATAAAACGTTAGTTTTAGCATAAAACGTTAGTTTTAGCATAAAACGTTAGTTTTAGTATAAAACGTTAGTTTTAGTATAAAACGTTAGTTTTTGTATAAAACGTTAGTTTTAGTAAAAAACGTTAGTTTTAGTATAAAACGTTAGTTTTAGTATAAAAAGTTAGTTTTAGTGCAAAACGTTAGTTTTAGTATAAAACCTTAGTTTTAGTATAAAACGTTAGTTTTAGTATAAAACGTTAGTTTTAGTATAAAACGTTAGTTTTAGTATAAAACGTTATTTTTAGTATAAAACTTTAGTTTTAGTATAAAACGTTAGTTTTAGTATAAAACGTTAGTTTTAGTATAAAACGTTAGTTTTAATATAAAACTTTAGTTTTAGTATAAAACGTTAGTTTTAGTATACAACGTTAGTTTTAGTATAAAACTTTAGTTTTAGCATAAAACGTTAGTTTTAGTATAAAACGTTAGTTTTAGTATAAAACGTTAGTTTTAGTATAAAACGTTAGTTTTAGTATAAAACGTTAGTTTTAGTATAAAACGTTAGTTTTAGTATAAAACGTTAGTTTTAGTATAAAACGTTAGTTTTAGTATAAAACGTTAGTTTTAGCATAAAACGTCAGTTTTAGCATAAAACGTTAGTTTTAGCATAAAACGTAAGTTTTAGTACAAAACGTTTTATTTAGAATAAAACGATAGTTTTAGTATAAAAGGATAGTTTTAGTAAAAAACTTTAATTTTAGTATAAAACGTTAGTTTTAGTATAAAACTTTAGTTTTAGTATAAAACGATGGTTTTAGTATAAAACTTTAGTTTTAGTATAAAACTTTAGTTTTAGTATAAAATCTTAGTTTTAGTATAAAACCTAAGTTTTAGTATAAAATGTTAAGGATTAAACATTTTACAAAACTTTAGTTTAGTATAAAACCTTCGTTTTATTATAATTTTTAATTCCCCTCTACCACTGTCAAAGAAAATCTGTTATGATTACATGACTTTCGTGTTTGGCTAACTCGATGAGTGGCGAATGAATGACGGACTGTCCATTCAGCTGTCTATTTTGAAAAGAAAAACTAGTAAAAAACAAGAAAAACAGTATAATAAAATAAAAAACGCCTGAATGACTAACCAACAATATTTAATGTTTTTTTTGTTTTTTTTCCATTTATAATTTCCTAAACATGCACTTTTGTCTTGTACAAGTACTCGGCTCGCACAATACTCTATATCACACCATACTTTTTACCACGCAACTTCATTACTAAAACAATTATTATAATGATGATGATGATGATGATTGTAACTATATAATAATCTTTAAAATTCATCATTATTATCATCAGTTTTTGTATTCAAGTTGTTTACATTTTTGCTTTATTCTTTATGCAGTTTTTTTTTGTTCATTCTTTAATTTCACTTTCATTTGCTCAAGCTTATAACGACAGCTTGAAGGCATATTTCGTTCCTTTTTGCTGATTTCATATCTTTCTCCTCTGTCTTTACTTTTTTGTCGTTGTCATTGTTTGATTCTTTTTGTGGTGGCACCACCACCATCATCAGCAAGTTGAACATATTTATAATGCATGGAGTACAACCGAAACGAATCAAACATTCATTCATCTATCTAACAATACAAGCAGCCTGGCTGGCAGACTGGTTACCGCCACTATGTACCACACGGAATGATTTGAATGCCAATGCATAGAAAATAAGACAGAAACTTAATAAGAAAGGCATGTTAACTAGTTGTTAGTTATTTGCCATATTTTACATATAGGCTTTTACAGAAGGAACTAGCGAGAAAATATGTACAAATAGTGGAGGCTAAAAGTTCGTGGCCTAATCCTAGTTTTGAATAAAATTTAACAAGATACAGACGGAGTTTATTATAAAACGTAAGTTTTAGTTTAAAACGTTAGTTTTAGTATAAAACGTTAGTTTTAGTATAAAACGTTAGTTTTAGTATAAAACGTTAGTTTTAGTATAAAACGTTAGTTTTGGTATAAAATGTTAGTTTTAGTATAGAACGTTAGTTTTAGTATAAAACGTTAGTTTTAGTATAAAACGTTAGTTTTAGTATAAAACGTTAGTTTTAGTATAAAACGTTAGTTTTAGTATAAAACGTTAGTTTTAGTATAAACGTTAGTTTTAGTATAAAACGTTAGTTTTAGTATAAAATGTTAGCTTTAGTATAGAACGTTAGTTTTAGTATAAAACGTTAGTTTTAGTATAAAACGTTAGTTTTAGTATAAAACGTTAGTTTTAGTATAAAACGTTAGTTTTAGTATAAAACGTTAGTTTTAGTATAAAACGATAGTTTTAGTATAAAACGTTAGTTTTAGTATAAAACGTTAGTTTTAGTATAAAACGATAGTTTTAGTATAAAACGTTAGTTTTAGTATAAAACGTTAGTTTTAGTATAAAACGTTAGTTTTAGTATAAAACGTTAGTTTTAGTATAAAACTTTAGTTTTAGTATAAAACGTTAGTTATAGAATAAAACGTTAGTTTTAGTATAAAACGTTAGTTTTAGTATAAAACGTTAGTTTTAGTATAAAACGTTAGTTTTAGTATAAAACGTTAGTTTAAGTATAAAACGTTAGTTTTAGTATAAAACGTTAGTTTTAGTATAAAACGTTAGTTTTAGTATAAAACGTTAGTTTTAGTATAAAACGTTAGTTTTAGTATAAAACGATAGTTTTAGTATAAAACGTAAGTTTTAGTATAAAACGTTAGTTTTAGTATAAAACGTTAGTTTTAGTATAAAACGTTAGTTTTAGTGTAAAACGTTAGTCTTAGTATAAAACCTCAGTTTTAGTATAAAACCTTAGTAGTTTTAATATAAAACCTCAGTTTTAGCATTAAACGTCAGTTTTAGTATAAAACTTCAATTTAAGGATAAAACCTCAATTTTAGTATAAAACCTCAGTTTTAGTACAAAACCTCAGCTTAAGTACAAAACCTCAGTTTTAGTACAAAACCTCAGTTTAAGTACACAACTTCAGTTTTAGTATAAAACCTCAGTTTTAGTATAAAACCTCAGTTTAAGTATAAAACCTCAGTTTTAGTATAAAACTTCAGTTTTATCATAAAACCTCAGTTTTAGCATAAAACCTCCGTTTTAGTATAAAACCTCGGTTTTAGTATAAAACCTCCGTTTTAGTATAAAACCTCCGTTTTAGTATAAAACCTCCGTTTTAGTATAAAACCTCGGTTTTAGTATAAAACCTCCGTTTTAGTATAAAACCTCCGTTTTAGTATAAAACCTCCGTTTTAGTATAAAAAAAATTATAAAACTTTAGTTTTAGTACAAAATTTCGGTTAATTTGCAATCACTTTTTCCTATCACTGTTAGCAGTTTCTATAGACCTCATATCGATCCATTTCAAAAAATTTGTTATACGTCTCTTTATACAATGTTTGGATTTGTTTTGTGTTGTAACTTTATAACAGCATTTTGGAATTGTCATAAAGTTTGCAATGAATCACAAGTTTTTAACTATTTGATTAGGAAATATGACGAAGTCATATAAAGTCAACGCAATAGATTAATACTTATAGTAATTTTACAATTTTCAAAAAAAAAGGTTCAATAACTTACAGTTAATGCCTTCTATATAAATCAATCAGAATTTCATAGTTTAAATACTTTCTGAAAAATGTAGATTTTCTTAATTTTATTCCACAATAGCTCAACTTTTTATACCGACCTCTGCCACCTATAATAAACGCAAAATTTTTGCAAATATAGGCGTAGCATGTTAATTTTTTCGATACATAAATTTACAATGGTTTTACATACACACATGCACAAACACACACTGTTTTACCACAACTCATACAGCAAAGTTAAATGTTGTAATATGTATTCACTCACAATCGATATAAATATTTTAAACATACAAAAATTGTAATTACCACCGGCACTACACGATTCAGCAAACATTTCCAATTGTTTGCATTATTATTTTTCATATTTTAATATTTACAAATAATTATAAAACGATTTAACTAATTCATTGTGATTTTGTTTAACATTTAAGGAAGTAGAAGTCAAGAAATTAAATTGATTTTGAGTTATGTGAGAAATAAAACATAAGTGAAGTGAATTATAAAATTACTAATGCTTTGAATTGAAAGCAATAAATTAAATTAAATAGCACAATTATTAAATGTTAGTTATAGTAAAAAACGTTAGTTTTAATATTAAACGTCAGTTTTAGTATAATACGTAATTTTCAGTATAAAACGTATTTTTCGGTATAAAACCTCAGTAAGTTAGTTAGTTAGGTAGTTAGTTAGTTAGTTAGTTAGATAGTTAGTTAGGTAGTTAGTTAGTTTGTTAGTTCGTTAGTTAGTTAGTTAGTTAGTTAGTTAGTTAGTTAGTTAGTGAGTTAGTTAGATAGTTAGTTAGTTAGTTAGTTAGTTAGTTAGTTAGTTAGTTAGTTAGTTAGTTAGTTAGTTAGTTAGTTAGTAAGTTAGTTCTAGTTCTGTTTTAGTTCTTTTCGAGTTTTGTTCTAGTTCTATTCTAGTTTTGTTCTAGTTCTGTTCTATTTCTGTTCTGTTCTAGTTCTGTTCTAGTTCTGTTCTAGTTCTGTTCTAGTTCTGTTCTAGTTCTGTTCTAGTTCTGTTCTAGTTCTGTTCTAGTTCTGTTCTAGTTCTGTTC
>NW_025806159.1:0-1018 GCF_022045245.1 Lucilia cuprina
AAGAAAATTGTAATAGGTTGTGATGCCAACTCCCACCATGTAGCTTGGGGTAGTACAAACACCAATCGCAGAGGACAAGCCCTCATGGATTTCCTTAATACTAAAGACCTGATAACATCGAACTTAGGTAATAAAGCTACTTTCGTCAATAGAATCAGAGAAGAAGTATTAGATATAACTATATGTTCAGAAGAGCTTATAAACGAAATTCAGAATTGGAGGGTTTCCGACGAGCACTCCTTTTCTGACCATAGGTACATAAGATTCAAAATACTACGGCCGCCACCAAAGCCGATAAATTTTCGGAATAAGTCTAAAACTAATTGGACAATGTTCGGTTCCTTACTAAAGAACCGTTTATGTCAGGACACTGTTCAATGTCGAAATAAAGAGGACATAGACGCCAAAGTAGAAATGCTCACAAGTGCCTTGGTTGAATCGTTCGAGGACAGCTGCCCTCTGCGAGAGCGGAGATCTGCCCAGGAGAAACCCTGGGTAACCGGGGAGATCCGGAACCTTGGTAAGACTCTTCGCAAACTATTTAACCGGGCACGGCGTTAAAAGACCGCAGTATAATGGGATGAGTATCGTAGTAAACTTGGTGAATATAAAAAAGTTGTTCGTAAAGCCAAACGAGACTCCTGGAAACTTTTCTGTGAACAGGTAGACAGCGTAAATGACGTATCGAAGATAAAAAAATTCCTATCCAAAACTCATGTCCAACCGGAATCTATGGTCGATGACACGGGCAAGAGGCTGGAGGATATGGGGGAGACAATGAAACTCCTAAAAGACTCTCATTTCCCACCAGGTATATCGAATAACTTAGACGAACCGATATTGGAGGAAGAGGAGGCAAACACGAAAATTGTAATTACACCTGATATGGTTAAAGGGGCAATCAAGAGCCTCGCTCCCTATAAAGCTGCAGGGCCGGATGGCATTTTCCCGGCACTCTTACAGATGGAGGCGGAACTGGTCTCCGTACATCTGTCTCTGATATTCACTGCATGCTTGC
>NW_025806160.1:0-1360 GCF_022045245.1 Lucilia cuprina
ACAGAACTAGAACAGAACTAGAACAGAACTAGAACAGAACTAGAACAGAACTAGAACAGAACTAGAACAGAACTAGAACAGAACTAGAACAGAATCAGAACAGAACTACAAATAAACTAGAACTCAACTAGAGCAAAACAGAACTAGGAAAGAACTACAATTAAATTATAACTGAATAAGAGTTCATCACGAATTTTATGATTTTTGTGAAATGATTTCATTATCTTAAGGCGCTGTCTTTAACTTTATTTTCTATATATTACATAACGTACATAAATTTATGTCTTTGTTTGAGTTAAGTTTGTTCTTGTATTTAGAGTATATATTTTAAAATTTATGTTAAGTAGTTTGAGTTCTATAATATAAACATTATTTTTTATTTGTTTGGTTTATTTTAATGCCTCAAATTTTGCATAATATTAGGGATTATTAAGAGGTCCTTTTGTCAAACAATTTAAATTGAAAAGATTACATAAATTTCGAAGTAGATAAGATAGGAGATTTTATTTATAACATTGAAATAAATGTTTTAATTGCATAAGAGATTTACGAATTATATATAAAATATTTAAATGAATTTTTCTTTAGAGATTATAAAATATTTTTTTTAAATATTTAAAAACTTTTTTAATTTAAACAAAATTCTATTAACTAAACTCCCACATTTAAGCAATTTATCATTCATGCACTTGCAAAAGTTCTAAAAGCAAAGATTGAATTACATTTTCTATAATTACACAACATTAAGAAAAAAAGTTTTTCTTAAAAAAAACTTTGTTATTTTTAAAATAAATTTTTGCACTTTTGCCTTAAGTAAATTAACAAAGTTTGCCTGCTTTGCTGTCTCTTTAAATGATGGTGCTGTTAATTTGTTTATGGCGTGAAATGAGAGCAAAAGCAACAACAAAACAAATGCTAGCCAAAAAATGTCATCAATATTATTGCTAAAGCTTCCTTCAGATAGGAGAACAATGTTGATATTTAATGTCCTTTGAACTTTTAACAAACAATGTTAAATTTTGGCTAATGGCCAATAAGAGAACTCTTAATAATGTGAAAATAAAAACAAGGAAAAAAATAATAATTTATGATGTTAAAAATATAAATTTTCAAATAAATTTAAAAATTACTTGAATTTATATTATTTCGGAAAAATGTTTAATTAAAAAAGTGGAAGTTTTAAAAAATTGGAATTAAAGTTGAATTAAACTTCAAAAGAACTGAAACAGAACTAGAACAGAACTAGAACGGAACTAGCACAGAACTAGAACAGAACTAGAATAGAACTAGAACAGAACTAGAACAGAACTAGAACAGAACTAGAACAGAACTAGAACAGAACTAGAACAGAACTAGAACA
>NW_025806161.1:0-1847 GCF_022045245.1 Lucilia cuprina
CTAGAACTGAACTAGAACTGAACTAGAACTGAACTAGAACTGAACTAGAACTGAACTAGAACTGAACTAGAACTGAACTGAACTAGAACTAGAACTGAACTAGAACTGTACTAGAACTGAACTAGAACTGAACTAGAACTGAGCTAGAATTGAACTTGAACTGAAGTAGAACTTCAAATTACTAAAATTTAGCAAAAGTTTTTTGTAAATATTTCCTTAGATGAACATAATATGTAAACAAAATAAAAACAAATTAACTCTACACATGTGTTAATTTTTATAGTAAAATTTAATTAACTTCGTAACAACCCCTGCAGCCCTTAGCTCAGGTTAACAGACCCCTTATTAAAACTTTAAACCAAAAAAACAACATACACAATTTTATTAAATTTACACTCATGTGTGTAGTAACTGCGTCAGCCTGGAAGTGTTAAAAAAAGGGAAAGCTTATACTTGTAAAAGTAAATATTTACTTGAATTGTTTTTATTTATTATTAAAAATTAAAAACTATGAACAGGAACGCAGGATGTGTTCTTTATGCTTTTTATATATAAAATTCATCTTCCTGTTGGCGCGTAACAACAAACATAATGTCCTTGTTTTACATACTCATTCATAGGTATTTTTGTTGATGTTATTGTATGCTTTAGCCAGAATCTGCACAAACATGCACGTATTTATTCTTTAAATAAATATAAAATGAACATTAGGTTGGTGACAACAAATATTTGACCTACATGAAATTATTTCAGAAAATATTTTTTCTTTTAACAATTTTTTAAGTTAAGGACTTGTTTTGCTTATAAATGGAACGCCCTAATAAACATATGTATTTATGAGTGTATGGCACTGGGTTTATGAAAGTGCGAGTAAACCGTTGAATTTAATAAAAAGTTTAAATTTATGGCATTTTCCCCACATAAACAAACACACATAATTACAGTACCGAACAAAATTAGATAAACGCCTAATACTAATTTTAAATGTTCATTTTATTTTTAGCATTAAAATTTAAAATCAAACAAAATATTTACTGCAAATATTTCTATTCATCACTCTCTTTAAATTGTCTCTGTATGCACACTTTTGTTTCGCAGTGCATATTGCACGCTGCTTACTCCTTATAATTCGAACAATTTAAATTGAATTTTTATAAATTTATTATTGACATTAATTATTTGACTTGCAATTAATTAATTTTTGTAAAACTTTCATACACATACACACAACATACACAGAAAGTTTCTATGAAGCAATTTTATATTAAAATTTTAAAACAATATTCCCATCATAAACCAAACAAAGTTTATAAATTAAATTGATTTAGGAATTTATGAAATTAAAATTTATTAAATTTCTTTATATTTAATTTATTTCTGTGTTTTAAATTAAAATTAACATGAATTAATTGTTTATGAATTAACAGTTTATTAAATGCATATTAAATTATTTTAAATAAATATAAATTATAAATAATTGTATAAACCAAATAAAAATTCAAAGTTAGAGTTTTTACAAACAATTTTTCAGAAATTTTCTTGTAAAATTTTTCCTTTTATAGAAATTTTTCAATAAATTTTATTTCTCTTTAATTTTCTATAAGTTTTCTTTTTTTAGAAAAATTTTGAAAATTTTTCTTTTGGCAGAAAATTATCGATAAATTTATCGATAAAATTTTTCTATATTAAACTTGTTTCAGTCAGACTAATTTTTTCTATAGAACTGAACTAGAACTGAACTAGAACTGAACTAGAAGTGAACTAGAACTGAACTAGAACTGAACTAGAACTGAACTAGAACTGAACTAGAACTGAACTAGAACTGAACTAGATCTGAACTAGAACTG